>NW_007727255.1:105517-113017 GCF_000696425.1 Galeopterus variegatus
GTGTCGCGCCCGCACCTCGCTCAGCCAGTGAGCGGCCGGTCTGTATGTGGGATCCGAACCCTCGGCGGGAGGGCCGCCGCGCTCCCAAGCGGCACACTGTAGCAGTGCGCCACCGGGCCGGCCCCAGTATTCCTGAATTTTCTTATTTTTTTTTTTTCCTTTTTGTCTTTTTTTGTGACCGGCAACGGATCGCAACCCTCAGTGTCGCACCCGTACCGGACCGGGACCGGCAACGGGATTGCAACCCTCGGTGTCGCGCCCGCACCTCGCTCAGCCAGTGAGCGGCCGGTCTGTATGTGGGATCCGAACCCTCGGCGGGAGGGCCGCCGCGCTCCCAAGCGGCACACTGTAGCAGTGCGCCACCGGGCCGGCCCCAGTATTCCTGAATTTTCTTATTTTTTTTTTTTCCTTTTTGTCTTTTTTTGTGACCGGCAACGGATCGCAACCCTCAGTGTCGCACCCGTACCGGACCGGGACCGGCAACGGGATTGCAACCCTCGGTGTCGCGCCCGCACCTCGCTCAGCCAGTGAGCGGCCGGTCTGTATGTGGGATCCGAACCCTCGGCGGGAGGGCCGCCGCGCTCCCAAGCGGCACACTGTAGCAGTGCGCCACCGGGCCGGCCCCAGTATTCCTGAATTTTCAATGGAATACATCAGATGAGTAAGAAAACTGAAAATTTACAGCATTTATAACCAGCAAGAGAAACAGACACTTCAGGGCCATAGTTTGTGTCAACTACGGGTAGGTCAACAACTTTAATCGCTGGGACATGGTATTTGTCCCCAAATCAGATATAATTTGCATTCTAAGGGATCCCTTATAATTACTTAGATTTTAGAGAATGGTGGCAAATCTCTAACCTAATTCACAAAGCTCATCAAGCTCACCAGAAATTTTATTGGCTTTAGATAACTTAGAAAATAAAGTGTCACTATTTTTGCTGTCTTCTGGGTGGAAGTTCTTTCAGGCTTGTTAGGGAGCCATTTGTAGTACTGTTGCTATCAAACATTAAGGCTAACCTCCAAGTTTGGCCCGAGAGTTGTGTAAAAATTCCCTTCCCAGAAAGGCTGTGCAGACCACTGTTTCCAAAGCCCTAAAGGTGGGCACAAGCTCTCCTCGCCCTGGGAAGGCAGGGTCCACAGGAAGCCGCTGGTGTGCTCAGGGCTGACTCCTGTGCTCATCTTGGTAGACCGTGGCCACAACTGGCTCCCAACAGAGGGTAGGTCCTGCTGCCCTCATGCCATGGATGAGAGGTTCACTGCACCTGCAGACTGCAGGCCAGACGATTCCCGTTAAGTGTGTGACAGGTGATATTCTATGTAAGATGGCAATTCCTGAAGGAGATTCCAGCCTTGGCTTCTCACCTGGGTTCCCCTGAGACCAAGTCCGCATCTGTGATGGAATAGTTCAGAGCTGTGCTTGGAAAAGAGCTCCGCTGACTGATCCTTCTGAGATCTGGACCCAGTACCAGGGCTAGGGCAGCTTTGACTGCTACCCAGCTAGGTTATGTGGGACTGCTGGCTGTTGCTGGTTTGTTTAAACAAACACCTTACCTCCCATCAGTGCTCTCTCAATGCAAAATCAATGCCTATTCTATACTGATACTGTATGCTTCCACCCAGAAAATGCATGTGCTCCTGTGTCTGCAATGTGCTTTTGCAAGATTTAGCGAGCGCGAGCATGAACAGAAACCCAAATCCAGCCGTGGTGAAATTCCCCCTTGCTCACGTAACTAATGACAACCTACAGCTACATTGAGGAACAGCTCCCTTCCTGCGTTCACTGCTAAAAAATGATTTACATTTATATTTTTCTCCTTTACAAAGGATTACAAAGTGTCTTCCAAGCTCATCCTGTCTTGTTGATGCCCGTCACTTAGCTCAGATGAGAGTCACATGGGAAGAAGCACAGAAGCTACAGAAAGCACTCACTACAAGGCTCGAAAAGAAAAAAAGCCCGAGACATTCAGAACTGGACGGCGAAGATTCTCACCTCGTCCTTCCCATCAGCTTCCAGGATGAGGCCCTCCAGAAGCATCGGGTTCTGCACCTTGCAAAATCAGACTTGGTGCAGTTTATAACTTGTGAAATAAATTTGTCTCTAACATTTGCCAAGTAACTACTGAGTCTGAAGATAGATAAATGTTGATTTCCAGCCACCCAAACTGCTTCTCTCCATAGCTGGAGACAGCCCCTCCAAGCCACGCCTGGCTCTGTGCTCACAGTGGGGACCCAGGAACCTGCAGCAGCTCCACCTGCTTAGAGCCTGGGCAGGGCCACCTGATAGGACTGTGCCATCACTCTTGCTGCCTGGACAATGGCCGTGACACTTCATGTGTGTGCTTCTAGGTGGGTGTGCAAACCTCCTTACATGAGAAGTCACCTCAGCCACCTCTCTCAGCACATGGCACACACCATGCCCTCCAAACAAGGCTGTGGGTCCCAGGACGGCAGCTTCGTGCTGCAGCACCACTGGGATAAGGGAGCAGCTGTCTATGCTGCCCAAGGCAGCCACACACGCCCTGCTGCTCCATGCCTGCGGCTGCCCCACGAGGCTTCCTGAGACCCCCCAACTGCCCTCCATTCTCCTAAGCTGGCTTGTGCACCTCCCGCCTCACCCTGCTTCTATGCGGGGCTTACCCACCCACACGGTCCCTGTGCTCCAGGTTGACGCGTCCCTTGTGGCCCTCCACCCAGACAGGTGAGTGCCACCTCTCTACCTTTGCAGAACCTGCGCTTCTCAATCTGAGGTTCATGGTGACGGTCAAAGGAATGCAGGCTCGAGTTTGCTGATGTTAAGTGATGTTTATCCACTTAATACAACACAAGCAGTGTGGCAGGGAGTGGGGGGCTGCCTGACTCCACCCGCAGGACCTCAAGATCCCCGTGCCTCTGTGCCCCACCAGCCACTTGCTCTGCCGCCTTTGCTCTCTTTGCACCCTCATCCTTCTCCCAGGTGGATCTTACGGTCTCTCTTCTCCAGGAACCAGAGGTCTTGCAGTCTTCTCGGATGCAAAATCACAGATGGGTTAGCCACCTGTCATCTTCAGCTGCACAGTTCCCTGAAAACATGGGCAGGAAGCAGAGCGGGCGTGGAGTGAGTTCTGGCCGGTGGTGCTGGGTGCATCCCTTACTCTGGGCCAGCTGTGCCCCGCACAGGCTGCAGTCTGTTGAGGGTGAAGGGAGAGGTGGAGTAGGGGGTCTCCGAGGCCTGCCCAGTTCTGCCCACATCTCCAGAGTTGCTCCACCTGGCTCCTCGACTGCAGGACCACTCATTCCCCGCCCTCCAGCACGGCTTCCCCTTCCATCTCAGCTGTCCCCACACCACCTGGCACTCTTGACTCTCGTGGACCTGTGACCTGCATCCCAGACACCCTGGGCCTGTGTGATGCAGAACAGACCTTTCCAGAAGACCGTGATGAGCCTCCACACTGACCCTACTGAAGCCATCCAGAGGTGTGTCTTCCTAATCCTGTCGCTACCTGAAGCCCTTTGTGGGGTAAGCCAGTCCACAGCCGGCCAGAGGCCAGGGCCATCATCAGGGAGGTCCCGTTAGATCATCTCGACGGGTGACTGTGGTTTGGCCATTGGGTTGTCCTGCCCCCATCCTTTCCATGTGGGCTGTCTTAGCAGCATCCCAGCCCAGGGGGCTGCCCAGTATTTCGTGGAGGGATCAGTCTTGACCAGGAATAATACATATACTCCAATCACAGGATCAACTTCAAATTATTTCAGGATGCGTGAAAAGCTGAGTTCATTAGCAACTGTTAACACGCCTACAATCTTACTAAATCAAGAGGATACTGACCATCCTGAGATGAGTGGAAGTTGGAAATGATCAACTTTTTCAAATACAAAAGGACAACAGAGACGTAAGCATGCTAATTTTGAAGGCCTATATAGCTTTTTAACTTTTTAGTTCAGATTATTTTAAAATTAACTCCAAAGAGCAGACTGATGGTAGACTGGGCACTACTTGTTAATAACCTGACATGAAGTCCCTAAAGGAGCAGGTACTTGATGTTTAAAGGTATCCAGAGGTTATCATGATGAAAGGCACTGCATAAACCAGACCATTTTTATCTTTTGTCACAGCAAACTGCACAACCAAACGATCTGGGACAAGATCAGTGCGACGTGATACCGTCTTGTCCAGCCCCGCAGGGTCCTGAGCGGGCAGTTACTCCCGGCCTGGCATCCCACTGGCATCCCCAGCCTACACTGTTCGGGAAAGAATCTGAAGACAGAGCTGACACACTCCTCTGCCCAGTCCCAAGGCTTTCGCATCTGCCAGGAAGATCGATGAATATTCAGAGGCAGGACAGGCAGTGGCCATCTGGGAGAGGCCCACACGCTGTCCTGTGGTCCAGCCCTGCACAGCCAGGGCCTCTTGCTGTGAGCACCTCAAGGGGACACCCGCCTCCGGAACCCAGCAGGCACCAGCTCAGTTCCTCCAGCGGCCCACTGGTGGAAGACAGGGTCCTGTCCCTCAGAAGCCCATTATGCCCCATCAGGGACACTGAGCCAGCAGACAGCACCGCAGGTGACATGTTCACATGGGAAATCTGAAGACAGCGATGCTTTCTTTCTCCCCTCCTCCCACCTCCAAATCTGTGATCAGCCCCAAAGTCTCTGCTCTCGGCATTTGAAAGAGCTCAGGTGGGTGCACACGCATACACGCACACACACATGGAGGAGTCCACCCTGTCTAGTCTCCTCTGCTCCCCCAGGATGTGGGAAATGCACCTTCTTCTCGCCTTGCAGGGAGGTGGTCACCCAGGGGACCATGCACAGGCAGGCAGCTCACCTCGCTGTCAAAGGCACTTTCTCTCCACTCTACTGGAACTCCAATGTCTCCTCTCGGGGGCAACTGGGGCTGGAGCAGGGATGCCTGGGCCTCCCAGCCCTGAAGCTTCAGCCAGGCTGCTCCTTCATGGACAGGGCTGACAGAGCCCAGGACCCATGACAACCAGAGAAAACAGAGGGGCAGGGGCGGGTGTCTGCAAGAGGAGTCCCTTCCACTGTTCTCTGCCTTATTTCGTAAACTGCGGCATTCCGACGGGTCCCTTTGCCAGCTGCTCTCATTCACCGGCCTGCAGACCCTCATCCCCAGCAGCAGCTTCTGGGAGCCTCCTCTCTGGCAGCCAGTGCCAGTGCTCAGCACCCGGACTGAGAGCAGTGTTGGCAGCACTGGACCACACTGATCACTGGCCTTGAAGCCCCAAGGCCCCCAGAACACCTGGAGGATTTTCAGGCTAAATTATTAATGGAAATTCAGTTCAATTTGGGGTCCGTGCAGTTCAGAAACTCGATTAAGATACCTTTTTTTCTTCTGTGTGACTAGCACACAGATCTCAAATGTGGAATTCACACTCAGCAGGTAATTTCTTTATTCTGATGGGTGAATTTCATCTTTAATCAAATATTCTAAAAAAAAAAAAAATAGAGCTGGGAATGAAAACTTTCTCTAATGTAAATGGCCTATATGAATTCTATAGGTGATGTTTTTTCCCTCGTTAATTATAATCATCGTCATATTACTTCTGGTGTTTTCACACTGGGGGATGATGTCTTTCAGCTGGCAGAAAATCAGGTATACAAACCTACCTGGCTAAATGTAGCAGATGAGGACATAAATGGTGTAAAAAGTGGCAGTTTGCTCACTATAGTAAAAACCATTTACATTTTACTTTGCCATTGAACATTACTATAAAATGTTTTGTTTTTTTTTTTGTAAACCCAGGTTTTCCTAGAGTCAAATGACCTTTAAAAAAATTCACTCACACTAGTTCTTTCTTTAACTTATCAGTCACCTGGGACCACCACATTACTAATTAATGCATAAAAACTGCTACCTTAAAGAGCCTGTGTTGTAGGTGTTAGAGAAATAAGCATGGGATGGAAGGGTTGAGCCCCGAGATGGGGCGTCTGCTCTCGGGGGCAGGAGTGTGAGGGCGGGGGTGCACTTGATGTGGTTTCCAGGGTTGCCTGCACAGACTGTCCTGAGTCACACTGCAGGGGAGGCTACCCAGGAAATTTTGTGAACAAAGCCATCCTGGCAGTCAGGGAAAATCAGACGTGTGCAGGAGCAAACGAGGGAAGTGTGGGGGCACAGCACAGAGTGGGTCCTGGGGCTCCCTGAGCTCCAGCTGGGTCTTCAGACCAGCCCCTTGCACACCTACCCCTGAGTGGGCTGCGTGCAGGACCATGGCCCAAGGCCAGTCATGCTGTCACAGAAAGCCATGGTCCACGTCACAGGGGCTCCCGGCAGGTGGGGCCACCAACACTCCTAGTTCTCCCGAGGCCAGTCATCTCTGCCCTGCTGCCATGTACATAGACAAAAGGGTGCCAAATTCTCTTGCCCTCACCAAGGACACCCCTGCAAATGCTGAAATCAGGGAACAGGAGCTTCCTTAGCAGTGCTTGGCCAGGAAGGCTACATTTGACTAGCACCACCAGAAGTGCTCTAGGACGTCACACCAAGGAAAGACCTTGCTTCCTGGGTGAAACCCCGGCAGGAGGCGAGGGTTACAGCCCGGTGGCAGCACTGGCCGTTCCATCTCTAACCCTCCACGCTCGTTAGCTGGCCACCTGCAGCTCTCCTCCCCCGTCATCGTGAGGGTGTCCTCTGTCCACACTCATACTCCTGCCACAGTCGCAGTGTGCCCAGTTCATTTGGGGGCAGCTGGAGGGGAGCCCTGGCTCTACCGGACCTGGCTCCTTGTGGAAGTCTGAGGGCAGGAAGGGCAGCCCTGGCCAGCAAGGGGCCCTAGTTCACACACTTACACACGTGCCTCTTCCTCCAGCTCGGCTAAGATGAACTAGAGACTGCACTGCCTCCAACGAGACACCAGAGCTGCAGCGACATCTGGTTTGCATTAAGGTTCAAAACTATGAATCCATGCAGGGCACAAAAGCTCTCCAAGGCCACAAAGGCCCGTCCAGGAAGAGACTGTCCTGGGTGAGCCTCGTGGGCCCCCAGGGGTCTTGAGACCACTCTTGGAGAACCACTAGGCTGGGACCCCACCCTCATGCAGGGATGACTGGCTAAAAGCCCCCAAACCAGAAGTAGAGAATGATTGTTGGCTCTGGCCACAAGCTAATGAGTGCTATGCTTCTGTTTCTTGCATGAATTGATAATTATTTAATAATATCAAAAAAATGTTTCTCAACTGAGACCCTTTAAGGTTTGCAACACTGATCTGCACAAGGAAGGGACTCTAGATGCCTAAGAGGAAAAAGACTGATGTGAAGAAAGAAGAAAAAAAAAAAAATAGGACACAGGCAGAATGTGGAGAAGATAAATAGTTTAAATATTATAATTGCTATAGTAATGTCGGCAAAATTCCCAATAAAATGATCTGCTCGATTTAAAAATGAAGACAACATGTCATTTAACATCTTTGTTGGGGAACTTTTGCTATGTTGTACTGACATATATATTATTACATGCACATATTTATCACATACAAATACTGCTTCCTAAAGCAACTTTAGCCT
>NW_007727255.1:118017-155517 GCF_000696425.1 Galeopterus variegatus
CATGCTTACCCAGCAGCCACCATGTGCTAGATGGGGTTCCAGGAGCTTGGCAGACAGGGAACAAGACGGACATGTTCCCCCCCAAGCATTTGTTCTGGGGGATCTCAGTGGAATGGACCATAGACCCATAAAAATGAACGAATGAATGAACGAGATAGTATAATGATGACCGCTCTGAAGAACTCTCAACAGGGTGACAGGCTGGATGGTGACTGGTAGTGAGGTGCCTCTCAGAGAGGGCGGGTGGGGAAGGCCTCTCTGAGGAAGTGATGTCTGAGCTGTGACAAGAGCGCCCTGCACCTAGACTGAGGCTTGGCACACAGCAGGCCATCTGCAGATACCTGTGTGGTGCAGGTATTCAGCAAGAGTTCGAGGAATTCAAACATCTGCTGAAAAAATGACTGGGTTAGGAAGGAGATAAAAAATTCTCAATTCAGGTCATTACCACATCAGTGAAAGGTCAAAATTTTGATTTTAGAACTTCATCGAATTTTAAAAAGTCAACATGAAAAGCAAAGCTTCAGTGCCTTGATTTGCAGCAGGCCACACAAGTCGCCTGGTTTGCTAAGGCAGAGATGAGCGCTGTGGACATGGGCTCAGACAGGCGACACGGGGAGCGAGTTACAAAGCACTTTAAACACCAAAGAAGTCGTTAAGTTTTGGGGTGAACACAAGAAAAAAAATCCATGTTCTGGAGCCCTTTTCTGCTGCCATGAACAGTGGCCGAGCTCAGAGGTGGTTTTGCATGTGCTGGTCCTGGCCCTGCCTCTTGGAAAGACGCCTGAAGATGACGGAGGCCCGGCTCCTGCTTGCGGCTCCACGGCTGTCCACGGCCGCCTCAGCAAGCCTGCGTGCCCTGCCCCAGCTCAAACGGGCTCTCTGCCTTTGAACTTTCCCCCTGGATTTGGCAGCCCCCGGGGAGTTACTGGCACATCAAGATCATGCAACTCAAAACCACTGCCACTCAAAGTTACATTTCTTTTCATGTTTTAAACATCTGACTTCTCCAAACTGCTTGCTTCAGTTTTTCTTCTTGAATCGAACTTTCCATTCTCTTGATGATCTCTTATCAGCAGTCGCCGGGCCTCCTCCCACTCCACACAGCCTTACCAGCAGGGGGGATGCCCCAACTTGGGGTACTCCCTAGTCGGCCAAGGCACTGGTCCAGGGAGGAGAGTCATGGGGGGGCAGGCAAGAAAAGCAGATGACATGGTCATTGAGTTTTCTAACAGGTTTCACTCAACTGCACAACTCTCTTTTCTGTCTATAAATCATCAATATCAACGGAGTCACAGAAATCACGTCACATGGCACTTGCTCAGCTTTCTCTGCAGGTCACAGGTGCATCGACTATGCTTCCTGATGGCTTTTTAGTACTTTTAGGAGTTACTGACCTAGGGCTCTTAATCAGGACAGGAGTGCACACCTGCAGGGTGCTTACTAAAATGTGGAGCATTTCTGGCTGTCACAGTGACTGGGGTGTGCTACTGGCACTTAGTGGGCAGGATGGTCAGCTCAAAGGCTGTGTGACTCCAATGCCAAGCATGCCAGCTCCCATGGGGTCATGTGGGCAGGTAAAAATTAACCCCCCCAACACCAACCACAGATAACCATTATCGATTTCTTAGAGTGTTCCTTTCAGTCTATGCTTTTTAATGATTTAAATTTTTTTGAATAAATTCAGGTGGGATGTTTACAAGGATCCTCCTTGGTTATAAAGATTCCTGGGAACATCAGTTTCAAAAAATGCAGGATATTCCCATATGCATATGAACCTGGATTTATTTTTAAACTCTCTCACTGCTTGTGGGGCATTTGGACTGTATTTTTTGTAATGATAAAGTTCATAGGGATAAGCCATAATCCCCTCCCCCAAGTGTGTGGTTGTGGGAGGAAACCATCACGTAGCTAGTTAAGAGCTGCATTTTGGTTGACAGCCCTGGATTATAGAAAACGTCCACCTCAGTGGCCGCACTGCCTGGCCTCACTTGAGCTAGTTCTGTTCCTGTACAAGGGCTCTTACCCTCTATTCACGGCACTATTCTTCAAAAGTGGCCCTGCCAGAATTAAGAGCAGAGTGCCTAGGAGGAAAAAAGCCTTCATTTGTCTTGCAAATTAAACTCTATTAACCCCACAGGCTGCTCCTTGAACATGCTTCTAATATTAGTTACACTGCATACATTATGTAGATTTCATGTTTTCAGCATTATGTTCGGTGCAAAATATTTAAAAATTCCAGGATCTTTCTAAAACGAAGAATTCTAATGTTTAATATGTGGGGAAGTTTGGAGAAAGAGTACGTTAGTTAATTCTAAGTCTGTATGATGCTCGATAACATAGATTATAATTGTCAACAAAATATAAGAAAATAACAGAAGATAATCCCAGAGAGTCATTTGTTTGCTTAATTTTTCTCCCAAGGTGTATCATGCACAAAGGTGAAACTACTTTAATTTGAAAAATTTAAAGGTTCTCTTTTGTGAGATAGAACCTAAGAGAAATTCTGTAAAATCCAGACTTTGGTGCTATCAGTTATCTATTCTCTGGTAATGGATTGTTAGAAGTAGTTTTGGAAAACTTATAAAACTGCAACTCTTCCATACAAATTTCAGAGGAGCTTGTCAATGTCTACAAAGAGTCTTGCTGTGATTTTGACTAAGACTGTGTTAAATCCATTCATCGGTTTTGGGGTAGAACTGGCATCTTAACACCACCAGCTCTTCCAAACACACACAGTACATCTGTCCATTTATTTAGGCATTCCTTTATTTCTTTCATTACAATTTTGTAGTTTTCATCATATATTTGTTGCAGATATCATTAGATACAAACCTATTTCATATTATTTTCGACTACTATAATGGAACTAAATTTATTTCTAATATCCATTGCTAGTATATAGAAATACAATTGGTTGTTGTAGTCTAGTTTTGTAGCTTTTTGGGGATTTCTATGTAGACAATCATGTCGTCTACAAATAGGTTTTTTTTCTTCCTTTTCCAAAAAATTTCTTTTCTTTTTCTTGATGTACCGGACTGGCTATCACCTCCAGTTGAAGACGTATGGCATGAGTGGATATCTCTACCTTGTTTTGGATTTTTGGAGGAAAGCATTCAATCTTTCATTAGGTATAGTGTCAGTCGGAAGTATCTGAGAGATTCCTTTATCAGATCAAGAAATTACTTTTTTTTCCCTTTGGATTATCGTTGGTTTATCTTAATTTTTCCTATTGATATGATGAATTAATTTTTAAATATTGAACAGTCTTACACTCATAAGATAATTTCAACTAGGTCATATTCTATTGTCCTTATATATTGCTGGTTTCAAGTTGCTAATATTCTTGAGGATTTTTGCTTTTATGTTCATGAGGAATGTTAGTCTGCAACTTTCTTTCAACACCTTTATTTGGTTGTGATATCAAGGTATCTGACATTCTAAAAAAATATTCCTTCCCTGTGCATTTCTGGGAGTTTGTTCAATTGATATTATTTCTTCCTTAAGTGTTTTGGAGAATTCCCCAATGAGAGCATCTGGGCCTGAATTTTTCATTATGGAACGGTTTCTACTATAAATTCAATTAGTATAAAGACCATTCAAGTTATGTTCCTTCTTGAGTGAGATTTCATAGTTTGTAACTTTCAAAAAGTTGCCCATTTATTTAAGTAGTCAAATGTATGGGCATAGTTGTTCATAGTATGCATTAATATTTTCAATTTTGGTAGGATTTATGGCAATGATCCCCTTCCACTCTTAATTTTTGTCTTCTCTTTTTTCCTGGTGTGGAAAGAGATTTATCAGTTTAATTGATAGTATTTTCCAAAGAACCAGTTTTGACTCACTGACATTTTCTTTCTTTTTTTTTTTTCCGTTTTCCATTTCATTCACCTTTGTTCTTGACTTTATCATTTCCTTCCTTCTGTTTGCCATGGATTAAATTTGCTCTTATTTTACTGGTCTCTTAAAGAAGCATCTTAGGTCACTGTTTTGAGGCCCTTTTTCTCCTATGGAAATACTGAATGCTACACATTTCCCTCAAAGCACAGTTTTAGCTGCACCCACAACTATGACAGCTTGCCCTTTCACGTCTGCTCAATTCAAAATACTTTCTAATTTCCCCTGTGTGTTATCCATTTCTGTTGCTTATAACAGAATACCTGAAACTGGGTAATTTATAAAGAAATAAAATTTACTTCTTACAATTTGAGGATGGAAAGTCCAAAGTCCAAATTCCAGGAGACCCATCTGGTAAGGAGGCAGGGTGTCACATGGTGAGAACAGCGAGAGCTAGAGAGCTAACCTCTTCCCTGCTCTCCTTAAGAAGCCATCAGAACCCCGCCCATGAAAACCCATTAAACCGTTAACCTATTACTCCATAAACACATTCACCTCTCAGAGGCCCCACCTTTCAAATATCATAATCAGATTTCAAACCCTTTTAACACTTAGGATGGGGATCAAGTTTCCAACACATGAACTTTTGGGGGACATATTTGACACATAATACCCCGTGACTTCTTTGAACCATAAGTTATTTAGAAATTTCAAATATTCTAAATTTTCCATTTCTTTCTGTTATTGATTTCTAATTTAATTCTACTGTGGTGAGAACACACTTTAAATACTTCAAAATTTATTCAGAGTTTTTAATGGCTCAGAATATGGCCAATAGTAGAAATGATTTGTGTGTACTTAAAATGAACATGTATTTGGCTTTTGTTGAGTGTAGTATTCTATAAATGTCAATTACATCAAGTCAGTGGATAATGCTGTTCAAGTTGTCTATATATTGATTTTAGGTTTGTTTTATTGATCATTGAGAAAGAAGTGATGATATCAATGAGGACTTGTCTATTTCTGCTTCACATATTTTGAAATTCTGTTGTCAGGTGCTTAGCCATTTAAGACTTATGTGTTCATGGTGAATTGACTGCATTATCATTATGTAATGTGTCTCTTTATTCCTAGTAATATTCTTTGTTCTAATATTAATATAGGCCTTTCAAATTTCTTTTGATGAGTATTTGCATGGTATATCTTTTACCTTCCTTACACTACTTATTGCTTTCTATTTAAAGTGGGTTTCTTGTAGACAGCACATAGTTCAGTCTTGCTTTTTTTCTCTTGTAATTTTACAATTTCTGTTTCTTAATGGGGATGCTTAGACCACTTATGCTTAATGTAATTACTGACATGACTGGATTAAGATAGATCATCTTGTTAGTATTTTTCTGTTTGTTTCATTTGTTCTTTGTTCCTTTTTTCTCTTTTTCTGCCTGATTTTGGATTCAGTATTTTTTTATGGTTCCATTTCATCTCCACTATTGGGTTATACTTTATACCCTTCAAGGTCCTTTTTTTAAAAAGTCATTTCCCTAGAGATTTTTTAACATTAAATTCCTTGCATACTGGAAATGAACCTAACTTTTCTATACAACTTCAGATTTAATTTGCTAATTTAGTTCAGGATCCTTTTCATCTATTTTAATGAGTGAAATAGGCCTTTAATGCCTGTTTGGTTTCTGTATCAGGGTTACACAGACCTCACAGAATGAGCTGGATGAAGAGTATCCATTCCCTCTTTTTTATTTTCTGGAAGAGATAATGTAAAATTGGGATAATGTGTTTCAGAATTGGAAGAAGTCTCCAATTAAACTGAGTCAAGTGGTGTTCTTTATGGGAAGATTTTAACCACTGCTTCAATTGCTTTAAGAGTTCTAGAACTATTCGAGCTTTTCATATAACTATGGACAGCCTGTTTTGTTTACTTTTTAATCTCAAACTTTTCTGTACTTTTTCCATTTCATTAATAATATATTCATATATGTCTTATTTTAATCGATTTTCTTTTAAAGAATTGATTAATGGCTTTTTGATCTTTGTTATTATATTTTTATTTCATTAATTTCCACTTACTTTATTTGATCCCTTTTCTACTTTTTAAAAAGTTTATTCTGTTTATTTTCTAACTTCTTAAAATGGATACTTCCACCACTATATGTCCTCAAAAATAAAAAATATTATTATTATTTTGTCATTTACATGCTATTATGTTTTATTTACACTGTTAATCTATTTTACTTGTTTTGTTTTTGTTTATCTATCTCTAATAATACTGCTGTCTGAGAATCTATTTCATACATTATTACACCCATCCCAGTTTTCTTTTGGTTAGTATTTTGTGGTATGCTTCTTTCCATCCATTTGTCCACACAGTTTGAAAATCTGTATGCTGTAGATAACCTTTACGAGTGGCATATATCTGCAGTTTATTTTATATTCAATTTGTCAATATTTGTCTTTCTTATTGGTGAGTTTAGTTCGTTTACATTTATTGTAATTATTAAGATTTAACTTTTGAGGCCTTGTATACATGAGAAGCCCTCATACTTTTCTGAGCTCTCCTACTTTAAAGTTTAAGCTTTAAACTTTACAGTAGGAGACACAAAACCGGACACAAACTCTTCTCCTTTGATACATTGAAAACACTCCTCCATTGATGTCTTACATTCAGTGTTGCTGTTGAAAAATCTAAAGTCAATATAACCACTGCTCCTTTATATGGTTTTTTTTTTTCCTCCTTAATCTTTTAGGATTTTCTTTTTATATTCTTAAATTTCACCGTGATATGTACAGATGTCAGTTTTTCCTACTTTTGGCTCTTTGGTATTCTTTAGGACCTTTTCTTCTTTAGTCTCTCGTTTTCTTAATTCCAGAAAATTTATATCCATTATTTCTTCCAATATTTCTTCCTGGAGGGAATGTGAGATGGAAGACATTGATCTGTTTTTCTGACAGTTGTTATTCAGTTCTCATGGGACTCTAGTAAGATAAGTAGCCCACCTGCTCCTTCAGGGAAGCCCTCTAGGCTCAGTCTACATCCATCAAACACTGGCGTGTTTAGGACATTTAAATGCAGTGAAGTGAAACAAGTAATATGCTTCCTTCTATAAGTATGCAAAACAAAGCATACTGGGCACATTCTTCCCTTCAGCAACCACCCAGCTCTTTTCAATCACGTGGAGACAAGTCTGTCTACCCAGAATTCAGGCCTGAGGCTAGAATGGGCATTACAGGAGACTCACTCTCAAGACTGTGCAAGTGCACCACTGGCACTTGCTGTATAAATGTACTCAGTTTACCATAACAAAATACCATACACTGGGTGGCTTAAACAACAGAGGTTTATTTTCTCACAGTTCTGAGGGCTAGAAGTCCAAGATCAAGGTGTCAGCATGGTCAGTTTCCTCTGATGCCTCTCTCTTTAGCTTGCAGATGGCTGTCCCTCTGTGGATACAGGTCCCTGGTATCTATGTGTCCTAATCCCTTCTTATAAAGACACTAGTCAGATTGGATTAGGGCCCACTATATCAACTCCATTTTAACTTAAGTACCTCTCTAAAGACCCTATTTCCAAATATACTCATACTTGGAGAGACTGAGGGTTAGGGCCCAAACATATGAATTTTAGGGGACAGAATTCACTTGCACAAACCTGAGAGTGAAAGCCTCCTTAAATCTTGACTTCTAGGCAGATCTCTTGCCTCACCTAGTACAAGCCCGACTAAAATCCTGAGGGTAATCCATTTCATTTTCTTTTTTATTGAAACATAACTGATTTTATATCTTTGCAGGGTACAGAGTTGATTATCAATACTTGTGTACAATATGTGATGATCAAATTGGGGTAATTAGCATAGTCATCATTACAGAAGGTAATCATTCTTTGCGTTCATTAACCATTTTCTCGCTAACCCCCTTCCCCCTCCCCCATTCCCACCTCTAGGAACCCCAGTTCTGTTCTCTCCTTCTGAAAGTTCAATGTATTATTGTGATTATTGCTTGTTTGCTTCTTACCTATCTTTTAACTTCCACATATGAGTGAGGATGTGGTATTTCTCTTTCTGTACCTGGCTTATTTCACTTAACATAATTTTCTCTAAGTTCATCTGTGTTGCTGTGAATTGCAGAATTTCATTCTTTTTTTATGGCTGAGTAGTATTCCATTGTTATATCTATATACCACACTTTCCTTATCTGGTTGTTTGTCAATGGATATTTAGGTTGGTTCCATGTCTTGGCTACTGTAAATAGAGCTGCAATAAACATGGGAGTGCAGGTATCCATTTGACAGGATGAATTCCATTCCTTTAGGTGATATACCCAGCAGTGAGACTGTGGATCCTATGACAGTTCTATCTATAGTTGTTTGAAGAACCTCCATACTGTTTTCCATAGTAGCTGCACCAATTTGCAGTCCTACCAACAGCATAGGCGGGTTTCTCTTTCTCCACATGCTTGCCAGTGTTTGTTATTCTCTGTCTTTTTGATAACAGCCAGTCTCAGTGGGGTGAGATGGTATCTCAATGTGGTTTTGATCTGATTAGTGATGCTGAGCATTTTTTTCACGTACCTGTTGGCCATTTGTATGTCTTCCTTTCAGAAAAGTCTATTCAGCTACTTTGCCCATTTTTTAATTGGAATATTTTTTTACTGTTAAATTGTTTGTGTTCTTTGCATATCCTGGATATTAATCCCTTGTTGGATATACAGTTTGCAAATACTTTCCCCCGCTCTGTAGGTTGTCTTTTCACTCTGTTGATGGTAATCATTTTCAACTAATTCATTCTGCCAGAGAAGAAGAAAGAAACGAGCCTGTACTGAGCAGTGGTGAGGACATTCTGAAGGGTCACATTAGGAAGTATGATCCAAACACATCTCAGTTACTGTGGACATAAGAACTCCAACAAAAAGGAGAACACCATTGCACAAGAGGGCCTTTGCTTTGTTGAGGGAGGCCCTGAAGTCAGAGGGCACAGGAGGCCCACCTGCATGCACACCAGGCCCCTACAACACATTCCTTTTCCACTTACTGGCAGTTTTCTATTCAAGGGGCACTGGGTCTCCCTGGGAATGACAAAAACATTGTTCAAGGCACTCATTAAGAGGTGTGAACTCCACTTAAACCCAATGGAGCTTTTCAGACACACATTATGTTACCTGTCACACCACACTAATTAGTGACAGAGGATGCTTCTGCCTGTGCAGGTCATTTAAAATGTAAAATATGTGAGAAACAAAAAATCCTACACGTTTATATAGCCTCTGACTTAGACAACTCAGTGTGGCTGGTCTTGTCAATTTAAACTTAGATCTATAATTAGCATAACTCTCAATGTCCACTTAGTGAGTTTAAAATCTGAATAACTTGCTAATCATTAATTGTGGGCTATTTTTTAATTGTATAATTTCTGATTTACTCAAAAGATTATCTACTTTGTTTCAATCATGTACATTTCCTAAATATTTTCTTATGAATGCAAATATGAAAACAGCCTCATTAAACAAGATACTGTAATTTCAAAAAGGTCTTTCATTCTGGGGGGGAATGGACATCCACAAAACCATCTCAAGAACTCATAGTAAATCAACAGTAGAATGCTAAAAGCTTTTCCTTCTAGTTTAGCAACAAGACAAGAATGCCCATTATCACAACTTCTATTCAAAACCACACTAAAGGGTCTAGCCAGAGAGCCAAGGGAAAGAAAAAGAAATAAAAAGTAAAATTGAAAATTAAGAAACATTAGCATTAAGGCCTGCCTTTAATGACGGCCACTTAGAGCTCCTGCACAGGTGCAATTCACTCCAAATTGGGCTATGAGCATCATTGTAAAGGCCTCTCTTCAATGACGCCAGCAAGGAAAGTCTCTTAAGAGTCACCATGTATTGAGTGCCTACTGAATGCTAGCCCGCGTGCTGGCCATACGTTAGGGCATTCTATCCTCGCAACAATCCTGAGGGCTTCTACCCCGAGGAAATGGTTCAGAGGTGACTGCCTAGACCAAGGTTCCCATGTCAACATCCCAGGCTGGACTCTGGTGAAAATATACTGGGCACTTTGGGGGGTTTTCTGCCACAGAGCAAAATGTTGCAAAGATAAACATTTTACTTCATAGATGAGCTTCTGAGGAGTAAGAACCTTACAACCTATTTCTTAAAAAAGGAAAAGAATAATACAGAAAACTAGATTCTATGTTTTCTCAGTTCAAACCTATCGGCCAAGCGCAGGCGGATTTTAAACTCAGAAGAATATGTAAAATTTCCAGTCCCTGTTTTTTGGCATAGAGAATGTAAATCCGCTCTCGATACATATTTTGGTGCTGCACACAGCAGGGTCTCCTTGTGGCTGCTTCGAGAGAGGCTGTCATTCTCTTTTCTCAGATATGCGGGTCTGGCTCTGTACCGTCCTTTGATCTATGTCCTACTTTTCACTCTGAGAAACAGTCGGAAGTGAAGCCACCTACAGTGGATGTGGACTATTAGTGGCTTCCCTGCCTCAAAAAGTACACTCAATTATTAGAAAGTTTAGGGAAAGCAAGTTTCTTCTTAAAACTTTATGAAAATACCATAATAGCATGGCTTTACGTGAAATTATACATTTTAAAGTTATTTTAAAAAACACCTGAGCAGTTCTGTTTCCAGGCCAGATGGAATAAGTAAGAGAGACAGGATTTATTCTCCTACCTAAGACAACCCCCCAAAAAGAAAAGAGACAACATACATAGCACAACAGTTTTCAAGACACCGGAGATTAAAGTACAGCGATCATCAAGCAACGGGACGGCCCCAAGGCAGTCAGGCACAGGAGGGTGCACAGGAGGGTGCACAGGAGGGGCTGGTGGGCTCCCTGACTGAAGAGCCTGAGCTGGGAACCTGGGAGACAAAGGCAGGTGGAGACTGCAGGACAGAACTGCCACAGAGGAGCCGAGATCTGTGACAGGCCCTCTTCACACAGTCAGCAGGGAAGGGATAGGCACCTCCATGTCAGGATGCTACCCCAGATCCGGAGGGAACTGTCTGTAAGGATGTCACAGCTGTAACAAGCTGGGAATACGCCTGTTCCCAACAGCCAGAATGGGAAACCTCTTAATTCAGGGAGCACTGAGGAAAGTGCTCGAAGGGCCTGGCCTCAGTACACCGCTCCAGTTCTCCCCAACGAATCGTAAAAGCAAGACCCCAAAAAGAATCAAGCTGATTCCAAGTAATGTAACTATATTCCAGAACAAAGCTCAAATATATTTATCGGAATTGAAAATATCCAGCACCCAACAAGGTAAAACTCACAATGCTGGGCATCTAATTAAAGATCGCCCTGCAGGCAAAGAAGCAGGAAAATGTGTTCCATCATGAAGAGAAATTTCAACCAAATGAAACCAACCTACAACTGACCTAGATGTTAGAATGGCAGACAAGGACACAAAAACAGTTATTGTAACTATATTCTAGATGTCAAAAAAGTTAAGTAGAATTACAGAAGAGACTAATGAAAAGACCCAATAGAACTTTGAGAGATGAAGACTAAAAAAAAAATCTAAGATGAAAAATGCTCTGTATGGGAATAACGATTAGACGCAGTGGAAGCAAAGATCAGTGAACTTGCATACACGCCTACAGAAACTATCCGAAAGGGAGGGAAGAAGAAAAAGGAATCAAAAGAAGGAGTGTCAACGAGCTGTTGGACAACCCTCTAGACACCTTACACATGTGCACTTGCAGTGTCCAGGAAAAAGGAAAGGGAAAAATATACGAAAAAATAATAGCCCGAATATTTCCAAATCTAATGCAAACTATAAATGCACACATATGAGATGTTCAACAAGACCAAGTACCAGAAACATAAACAAAACAGCACCAAGATACATCATAATCAAGTTGTTCAGAGACATTGACAAAGAGACTTACGAGCAGCCGGAGGAGAAAGGTTATGTAGAGAGGCACGCAAAGACAAGGTCGACCGCAAAATTCTTAATGGAAACAACACAAGCAAAATGACACTGTAGCAACATCCGCAGAGTAGTAATAAATACATAGATAAAACTGGTCAATCTAGAATTCTAGACCCATTGAAAACATCTTTAAACAATAGTGGAGAAACAAAGACTTTCGGGCATGTGGAAGCTGCAAGAATTCACCTGCAGTGGACCGGCAGGTACTATGAGAAATGTTGAAGGAAATCATCAGACAGAAGGACACGATACCAGGCAGAAACATGGATCTAAAGGAAGAGTGAAACGCAGTGAGGCTTTGTGGAGACACAACCGCACTGGCTTATTTACGTGTTGTCTGTGGCTGCTGTCACAAAACGGCAGAGTAGTTGAGGCAGAGACTAAAATATTTACCATCTGGCTCTTTAAGATAATATCTACTGAACCTGTATTAGGCAAATCTAGTTTCATTTGAAATTATTTGTCTGTTTATATCTTTGTTTCTGTTACTGTCTTTTAAAAATATATGCAAAGAGGGACTTCTGAAATGTTGTTTACCAAATATCGGCACTGCTTATTTTTGGACTGTGGAATAGAAGGTGATTTATTACTTTCTTCTTTTGCTTTCCTGTATTGCATAAATTTAAAAAAGAAGTATATGCCATTTTGATGAGAGAAAGTCATTAGTCTGAAGCAGTCCTATAGCTGCATTACATAAAAATTTAAATACAGACAAGAAAAAGAGAAACCTCCTTGGTCTTCACCCTCAGACAGCCATCACTACCATGTAGAGCACGCGCTTCAGGCCTTCCCTCCCGTTACGCAGTTGTTACTGTAATGTCCATGGCGCTAAGTAACTTGCCTGGCCTTTTCACTTAACTTAGCTCTTGTCTATGACTGCATAGCCTCCTAGGCATTTAGATGCCTGGCTCTGTTTGGAGAGACAAATGTGGCATTATTTCCTAAACACTTTCTCTATTGTCGAACGTTTAGGTTTGGTTCCACTTTTTCACTATGATCAGAGAAGCTGTGATGTGTAACTTTCTCCGCATTCTGGAGTTTCTCTAGAATATGCCTTTTTGCAGTGGGATTCCTGAACTAAAACGTTGTGACATTTTTATTTCCGTGTGCATATGGTCATGAGACTGATAGCAATTTACAGGATCAGCAACATATAGGAAAACACCCCTGTTTTAGCCCATCCTTGAAAACTGCCATGTTTTCACTAACTTTTTTCCCTAATTTAATGTTGAAAAACAGCATCTTGTTTTAATCTACGTAAAATTTTGTTCAGAAAATATTTTAAGATGTGAGATATAAGGCAGTTATTTTCAAAGGATGCATTTAAATAACATTCTACCCTTCCCCTGACCTGTCCCATTGTAGCTAAACATGTCGTGGCAACACATGCAGTTCTCTTACCAGCATGAGGCATGGAACCGAACACCATTAAATGGGGATCTTCTGAGCGTGGCTTCTAAAGACACCCAGTCACTTCCAGAACAAGCAAGACTTTGGACCTGCTCTGTAATGGGTCTGGGTAAACAACCCTCTCCCCCAGACCTCAACATGAGCACAAGCATTCCCAGGAATTACCAAAGAATTGACCCGCTCTCCTCATGGAGCAGGGGACTGGGTCTGTCTTACTTACCAGGGCCTGGAACAGTGTCTGATGCTCATGCGGCACTTAGATATGTGTTAACTGAATGAAGGAATCATCACCGCTGAGGTGAAAATTAGCTTGTTTTCAACCAGGGTAACTCCAATCCTCTATCATGTGTTTTTGTCCCGTTATGGGGGTGGGGGTGTATTACATTTAAAAATACCCACTTTCATGTTTCTGAGCCTGGGTTTCTTCCTTTGTGACACAGATGACTACTAGTGGCTTTGCTGTCTCATGGGTTATTGAGCTAACCACTAAGACATGGCATTAGAAAGGGCTGTGTAAAGCATGCCTCATGACATTCCAAGATGGCACAGCAGTAAAATGTGGTACAGTGAAAAATGGAAATAACCTAAGTAATCACAGTATTAAATAATGTTGAACCCAATAAAAGTAGTATCTAAAGATATGGCTTAATGCATACGCTGGCGCACGAAAAGGTATATCACATTACAATATATGCAATGCAATGGGATCCAAATTTTAACTAAAGTTTGCATACTGTATGCATAAAATGGAAACCAGAAGAACTAGTAACTAGTTTCCTTTTTATGCATACAATATAGGTATTAGATATACAGTACAGTTATAGACACAGTTATAAGAGGGTACTTCAAAAAGTTCATGGGAAGATCCATATTATCTTTTAATTCTATTTTTCCACAAGCTTTATGAAGTACCTTTGTATATGTGATGGGCATATGAATGATTTTTATTTTCTTATACTTTTTTATTTTCAACATTGAACATGTATGCCTTTTATAATCTCAAAAATTATAAAACCATATATGTGAGGTAAGCCATCACTATTATAAATTTGAACAACCTCGAACAGCACAATTTCCAGACGTGTATTTTGTTGAGTCTTTGACTCTCTCCCTGTCACATCGTGAGAACAACACGTGGCATATGGATGACACTCTTAGTCGACAGATTACTATTTGGCTCTTTACCCACAGCTAATGAAAACAGAGCACTATGAACCCTTCCTCCCTATTTTTTACCCTTAAATGGTAGCATGTAAATCATAGGCCATGACCTTACAGTTTAGCTACAAATTCCAAAGAAATGGGATATTAGTTATTAAAAAAAAAAAAAAGACTGGTCCCACTAACATGAATAAAAGTCAAGAAAGAAAACACTTAACCTGGAAACACAGACGAGAACTATAAGCAACAGATTACTTCCCCTCGCTTCACTTATGATCACACTGGTACTGATGAGGTTTGGGGTTTCAAGGTATTTTTCCTTCCCTTTATTATCAAAGATGAAACAAGTGTAGACCTGGATTTCTGGACAGCAATGCACTTTTCTAAAATATTTACAAAATAAAGCCACTATTTTTAAAGTGAGTCATTTTTCTTTAAGTGAAGAGTATCAGAAGCAACCCCTCATTTCTTCCCCCCAGTGTGAGCAAGTGAGTGGCTTCACCTTCTCATAGCACTTCACCCAGGAAGGGGTATTAGTAGCCGCTGTCGGTTCACCACTAAAAATGTATTATTATTGACCGCAATACCTTGAGACAGAGTCTCAGCTCTGCCGTGGAAAGCTTGCTCTGCTTTCTTTCTCTGTCGGTTCTAAGTGTCTCACCCATCCACGTGCCTTCGCCCTCATGGGCACTAACAAAGCAGCAGTAATCGAGTCCCAGGATGAATGTTAACTGCAGTGAGTTTGTCTTCAAGGGTCTAGGAACTTTATGAGAACAAAAACATTTTTTTCTTCTAAAACTGAAGGAGAAAGGTAGCTGGGAAGCTCAGCCTGCGAGCCAGTTTGATCCAAAGGAAGGGTTAACATCCTTGCTCACATCCAGCTATGAACTGCACCAAAGAGCTCCTCACGGTGTGAGATGGGAAGACATTTCACTTGATGTTACTCAAATCCAACTTTTAAATTGCCCTTCAGAGGAATCTCTCGGCAGACAAGCCGACCTTCTACAGTGAGATCAAAGAGAAGTGGAATCACAGTGGCCAGGCCTTTCATCTGGACAGACAACACTGGGGCCGGGCACCTGTCGCTCCTAAGGGGGGAAGATGTTGAGTGAATTACATATGAACTGAGCTCGCTGGGTACCTGGCGCACCGGAGGGTGGACGTGGCTAGCCAGCCACGGACTGCAGACGCACCGTTAGCCAGAGAACGCAGAACAGCCGACTGCCCACCTTCTCCCAGAGGCTTCTATCAAGTGTTCTTTTAAAAGCCCACTGCTCCGCGAGTGGACACGTGCACATGAGGGCGTTGGCAGCTTTCTGACATGCTATTTAGCATCTCCACGAAAAGAACAAACCATTTGACGTATTTGCGCTGATAAACTGCATTTTTCTTTTCAACTTCTGGATAATTTCATGCTCACAAAGAGGGACGGGTGGAATTACTCCAGTCAAGTCCAGGAAACACACCTCCAGCCAGCTCGCCACACCTCCCCTTTCAAGCCCACCTGTGAAAACCTGCATTGTGGTTTTGAGGGATGGGAAAACAGCCACTTGGAACAAGCTGAGACTGTGAATGTGTTTTATTTGTGAGCCACGGCAGAAATGTGGACCGACAACTTTTCCCTAAGGATGGTCAATGCGAAGGCACAGCCTTTATGACGAACAAGAAGGTGACATGGTTCACACAAACCTAGTGCCAGCCACAAAGTTACTGAAGTTCACACTGCTTAACCGATCCATCCTTCCAATGTGAGTTAAGACCTCATGCTTCACCAGAAAAGGACTTGGAGGGAAATTCCCATATGTAAGATTTGTAACTAGCCATAGACAGCCTACAATGTGAAATGCACTATCATGGAAAATAAAATATTCTATTACACACTCGTGTAAACCACATAGCACGTCCTGAGTGCACGTGTGTTTGTGTAGAGATGGCACTAAAATTTCTAGCACAGCAATACCTGTTTCCACCAAAACCAAAGTCCATAAACATATTTCATAGTCTGAAGTCATGGAATACTAAGGCTTTACACAGGATGTTCAATGTAGAAGCAGAAATTGGTCCCTTTAACCCCAAATTATTCATAATATCTTCAAAGTAATATGAGCCACCTTAATGGGAAAACCTAACGCCTGGGAACCCAGGTCTGGGAGGTGAAATGGGGCACAGGCCAAGGCTGCCAATGCCCAGGACCTGCAGCCCAGTGCAGAGCCAGCGGGAAAGCAAGCCCACTGGGACGGAACCAGCTGGGGGGAGGCAGGCGCCTGCTGTGTGCCCACAGGAGGGAGGTCTGGAAGAGCCCCCCGCACATGTTTCCTCTGGGGGAGGTGCTGTGATCTATCGCTTTTCAAGGGCGCCCTTTATAGCAGTAGCTGTCCCTGGGTTTGGTGGTGTCAACGGCGGCTGACACTTTTTCGAAGGAAAGACAAGATTATTTCTCTTGCAGATGATACACTCCTGGTTCACTGTCCTTTCTATCTTGTGAAAATCCAGAATAAGCAGAAGAAAAGGAAGATGAGTGAGGTCGGCTTAAATCTGACTCTGAATCAAATTTCTTATAGTATTTTAACAGCCCACTGAGCTCCACCTTTATTCCAGCGAGATTCCTGACAGTGAGCTTTGCCACTCCCTTGGAACCCTCACTTCAAGATGTACTTGCACCTGGCACCTCTCCACTAACACAAACTTTGGATATCATAAGTATTTTCCCATGTAATACCAGTTTTGTCCTGGGATGCTGTGCTAAAGGACTCAGCGCAGGGGCTGTGTTCTAAAAAGGCGACATGGCACAGAGGTGCCGAGAAAACACCCCGGGGTCAACGCCATGGCATCAGAATGGAAGACCAGCCCGACCTGAGAGAAGCGGTGACTGTCACCACTCGAGGACCAAGGAACACAGCAGCACCAGCTTCCCCAAGACATCCTGCTCCAGACCAGAGCTCGACGTGGGACATGTAGGGAAACGTTTACCCACTGGAAGTTTCAAAACATATATGGTAAATTTAGAAAGATTTTTGAAAAATAACTTATGTTTGGTTCACGTCACAGAAGCAGATTCCACGAAGTTACAGTTTCTGATGGACAGACCAGTGTGTAGAATGAAGATTCGGGCGGTATTTCTACAAAAGCATCTCACACCAAAACACACCAAGGCCTCTGACATGGCCTTTTAGAGGACATTTACCTGCATGGAAATGAAAATTCTTCATTCATGAGACTAAAATATACTTATTAACAGCCAGAATTTTTTTAAAAAAAGTTCCGATGCTTTCAACGTGACATCGTTATCATGCCACTTCCCGTTAATAACTTCGAGAACCACAAATGCTAACTCGGAGCACAGTGGGGAAGTCACCGAAAGGTGATAAAGCCGTAACACAATTTCCTCTCGGCTGCTTCTCAGGCATAACTCTGGGCCCACGATCACGTTCACATGACAAAATTTCTTTCTGTATTTTTCTTCCAGCTATGGGAATAAAATAAAGCACTTAGATGACAGTCAAGCGTCTGTAAAATATATAACGGCAATAATTCCCAGTGGAAACGTGGCTGATATTTGTACAGGAGCGGAATATGCAGCCTGGAAGAAAGAGGCTACGGGGTGTTTATTTCAGAGGCTCTTCCAGACGCAGCGCGACACTGTGGCGAGGAGCCTTTCGTGAGGACCCTCGGTGCTCCGGCTGCTGCTTGCATTCATCCAGAGGTGTCAAGGGCCAAGCGCTAGATGAAGACATTTTTTACAAAAACATGTCCACACCAGGAGAACAAAAGGTCACTATTATCATAAAACTGGGGGTGAGAAACTGAATTCTTCATTGCAAAAACTGCTTTGATTTTTTTTTTTTTGAGAGGGGAGGGAGGTGGGAAGAGAAGGGTATATTCTGTTTTCTTCTGCAAGCTTCTGTTTTTGTTAGACTGGTTCCAGGAATCCTAGTCTCTCCCTGGAGAATCCCAGCTTAGTTTAGCCTGTCACTGTCTTCAATTAACGAAGTCACATATGCTAGCCTGATCCACGTGAGAAAAACAGTCACTGGATACTTTTCAACCCACACCCTCATCCCCCAACACACACATCTTCTTTGACAAGTGAGGTCTTCCTTTTCATTTTCAAGCAGAGCCTCTAGTCACACTAAGGCTGAGCCATCACCAGTGGAGACACATGTCCTGTAGCTTTTCTTCCTGGTTCCTGAGACTGGGGTGATGGTCCTGAGCAAGGTGGGCTCACTGAGGAGCTGCTGAAAGCCAAGCTGACATCTTCCAAGGCTAGGGACACAGGGGAGGGGGGGCTGCCACAGCCGCCCTATCCCCTTACAGGCAGAGAGCATCAGTCGCACTCTGTGACTTCTGGGTGCTCTGGGAACCCAACCTCGCTTCTCGGCCTGCACGCTCTACTGTCACTGAGATGGAAAGCATTCTCTGCTATGTGCATACACAAGTTCTACAGTCAACAGTTTACAAACAAAACTCAATTTTGACTTTATGGGGTTAGTTGTTCTGAAAAGAGTAATCCTGCGCATCTTGAAAAAAATGTTACTTTATGCAGAAACATGGTTCCTGATTCAAAGCGGGGTCTGTGTGCTTTGTGAAAACCTGAACCCAGACCCCAGACCATCAGAGGGGCATCTGTGAAGCCAGATCCGGGGTCTCCTTAGGGGACACTCTGGCGCTGACTTCAAGTCTGCACTGGGTGCCGTGGGGCCACACGCTTTCCAGGTTCTGAGGTAAACCAAACAGACGAAGGACAGGCATCCCAGAATACCCAAACCCACCCCTCCAGTGCCCAGTAACTCTAGGAATCCCAGATCACAAAACTTCCAGACCAATAAGCGAACATAAAGGCTGTCACCCTGCATGTCCCACTGAGGCGCTTGCAGATACAGAAGACGGCGCCATGCAATCGAGGTAACGCTGGTGCGGCCAGATTGGGGGCCCAGCAAGGCCACCAGCACGCCAAGTGGCTGGAGACCTCCCAATGAGGGTGACACAGAGCTGCTGCCAGCCCTGGAGACTCCCCAGCTCTGGCATCTTCCTGCAGGCAGGCTGGCAGCCAGCAGGAGCGCACAGGATGGAGGAGGGTGGCCGGCAGCAGCCAGCTCAAGGACAGACTTTCCTTTAAGGGGAGACATTTTTCTCCCCTAAAATTCACATGTGCTGCCAGAAGCTCAAGGAGGTCGTAAAAAGAACTCCAGATTCTTCAGCAGCACTGTTCATGCACCTGGTTTCTGTCGATCTTTCTGTGAAGCAAATAAATTAATCTCTCCATTACTCAAACTGGGGGTGCAGTGGGGGAAGGAGAGGTGTGCAGGTGGGCGGGGCTCAGAACACTCCACCAAATGGTCCGGAGGCTCCCCCCACCTGCCAGCTCTTCCTTCCGAATCAGTCTATGTTCACACTCAGGCTGATAAAGTCAGGCGGCTCTTCTCAGTGCAGGACGGTAACAAGGGCGAAAGGTGCTCCCACGGTGAGGGAAGAAGGCACCAGCTGTCCAGGGGCAGTGGCAGCCACGCTCTGCATCCAACACAAAGTCTCCATGCATCTCCCTGACCGGCCATCGAAAGTTATTCTGTACCAACATGAGCTAAAGGGACCTATGGAAATCAGAAGGAAAAATCCCCTTTTCTGGGGAGATTGTAATCAAGACTGAAAAGTGGGAGATGAGTTGGAGATAAAAGAGAATGGAGGGGGAAGATTTTGTCCAGTTAACTTGCTGAAGGTACACACTGGCAATCACTATAAACAAGCAACCCTGGGCAGCATCAGAGGGAACAGGAAGAGAAGGTGCACCCACGTGCACCCACACACTTGCATATACTCTTATCACATGAGAAAATTCCCTGCATAGTCTTACCTTCCCATGAGTTTTTGGATGTTGAATTTTGTGAATTACTTTTTTTTGGTAGCTACTGAGATGATCATAAAGTTTTCTTTTTCCCCCTCTGTGAACATGGGGATTACAATGAATAATTTTTTTTTTTTTTTTTGGTCCTTTTTGAGACTGGCCGCACTGCGCTCAGCCAGTGAGCGCTGTGAGTGCACCGGTTATCCCTATATAGGATCCGAACCCGCGGCGAGAGCGCTACTGCGCTCCCAGCGCTGCACTCTCCCGAGTGCGCCACAGGCTCGGCCCTAATGAATGATTTTTGAATGTTAAATTCAACCCTGCATGTCTGGGATGCACTCCACTTGAAACAAACATACTTTTCTATATTGTGGAAGTGACATGCCAGTATTTTATCAGGATTTTTGCATGTGGGTTCATGAGAGACCAAATTGGTCTGTGGCTTTCATTTCTTGTACGTCCCTGGCAGATCCTGGTTGTGCTGGTCTCACTAAACGAGCCAGGAAGTGGTCTCTCTTTCCCTATTCCTTGAAAGGGCTAATATAAGACTGGTACTACTTTTTCCCTAAATGTTTGAGAAAATTCAACAGTAAAACCACATGGTTCTGAATTTTTCTTTTAGGAATGATTTTTAATTTCCAGTTTCTTTAGATTCAATAGGTAAGATATGAAAGGAAATTTGCTCATTTCATCTAAATTGTCAAATTTGTCAGTATCCTCTTATTATCTTTGAACATTTGAAGACTGTAGTGATGGACCTGCTTTCATTTCTATTATTTGTTACTTGGTTTTTCTCCTTTTTAAATCCCCTTAATCAGTTTGGCTAGGGATTTTTAAAACTTTTATAAATCTTCCCAAAGCTACAATTTGGGGCTTTGTTCATACCTCTATTATACCATTTACTGCCTTGCTGATATCTGATCTTATTTTTACCATTTCCTTCTTTCTACTTTGTCATATATTTTTACATAGCTGCACCAAATGCTTTATAGTTACATCTTCCGTAATACATTTAAGGCGTGCCTCTTTAGTCTATGGTTGGACACTGTGTCCTTACAGTGTGACCACCTCTGACTTCTAATCCAAGTCTTTATTTGGCGCACTGACTTTTCAAGTGACTGCTGGCAGGGCTGGGTGAGCTGACCACCCTGCTGTTCACTTTCTACCTGCCTCATCCATTACTTGTCCTTTCGTTCCCTTTTCCTGTCTTCTCTGTTCATTATTTCACAATTTCCCTCTATTGTTTTTTTAGCTATATGTTTTTGGTATTTTGTTTTCATAGATTAGGGATGTAGAGATTACAATCTACATCCATAATGTCTTGACAATGAGTATACAATCACTTTACAACATGAGACCCTTACAGCAGTGTAATTTCATTTATCACTTCCCTGCACCCCACCTTTCTCATCTCACCTTTATTACCACTGGCCAATGTCTGTGTCCTCTAGAGACACACAGCCAGGGTCTGTACACCAACAAAGTCTACACAGTAGGAGATTGAATGTGTCCTGCTTGCTTGCCTTCAGGGGGCCACTCCCACCTCCACTACGAGATGGAAACTGTCCCTTATGGCAGGAGCAGGACACATTCACAGGGCTGCCACGAACCTGCCCTGAGAGGTATGAGAAACCTTGGACAGGGTCCCCTGTCCTGTTCAATCTTAAAATCTATTAATTGCTGGCCTAAGATGTCCCAGTAGGTGAAAAATGCTGGATATAAGGCAAAGGAACTGGTGGTGACAGATTCCTGCATGCCCTGAGAGCATGAATCTCAGGAAGGTGGGGTACACCTCAGAGGTTCGCAGACAGGTGGAGAGCATGGAAGGGCCCTGCAAGGAGGGCTGTGATTCAGGGCTAGCAGGGGTGAGAGTGTCCAGGCATCGCTGGAAGGCAGGCACAGGTTACCCTATTCTGGCTGTGATCTCAGAGCAGCTTGTGTTTAAGTTGTTTCTAGGGAAGACAGTGTGGGACTACATTCTCTCCTAGTACGCAAGTGCAGACACCTCTTTAAAAGGTTAGACAGACACTGAAAAGAAAGCAGGACATGCCAAGCATGAACCACGTGCTCCCAAGCACAAACACGGTCTGCTTCCTCATCCCAGATGGCAGCCAGCCTAGTGGGCTTGAACCCGGCCACATCTTCCCTCCATATTCCATCAGCTGACAGGTGCAGACAGAGCCCAGCTCCTTCCCACCACATGTCCTCTTCCCCCACACTGGTGTCCTTGCCGAGCTGCCACCAAACGTGGCTCAGGAACCACCATATCTGAACACACTCCTGGGGCACACGTGTCTTAACAGTTATGTGGCTAGGTATCTGTGTCTTCTCTTTATAATGAGACTTTAGACTCCTCAAGTGCAGAGGCCTCACCGTGAACTTTGCTTATATCTGCAAAGCACTGATCAGTTACATATTCCACGTTTCAAGCAGTAATGACCCACTAAACAGTTATGGGATGACTGACACCCAGTGATCCAGGTGAACAAGGGAACAGAACCATTGGCTGTGCCTCTGCTGGTAGTCACAGACTGAGGAGTGGAAGTTAGAAACAAAATCTGGGGGAGCAGGTCACTCCTCACAGGGCTGTCAACTCTGGCCACATCAACTCCACCAGTCAACAAAATGGTCTCCACTTACTTCCACATGCCAGAGGCCAGCCAGTGTTCCACTGGAGACTTAAATCTCACTCAAGTGTGCGGCCAAGTCCCCCAACTTACTAATTCTAAAAACTTAAACAAAATAAGCCATTTATTGAAAGGCAGCATTATATTTCATCACAATGCCTTATTCTTAATGAGACTGTATCAAACCTTACTTGGATGCACAAACTTACTTAAACAGTTAAGCACAAGAATAAAAGAAAAAATAGGAAGAAGGTCCTGTAATGTTAAATCAGTAATTAATGATTGAAGTCTCCTGGTAGCAGTTGCCATATCTTTGCGTACGCTTAAACACTAATCTCACCATCTCACCTCTGTGAAATCGTATCGAATTCAACCAAGGAGGAAACATTGTATTAGATATTTATATTATCCAACACTGTGTAAACTAGAAAGCATTAGATTCCACTATTGATTATTTCATTGATAGCTTATAATACCGTAATTTAATTTCAAGTCAAACATTCTGGATTTCAAAATTGACATAAACACACGTGATCTTACAATTATTTCCAGAGCTTTCAAAGTGGAACCATATCTCTGCTTAAATGCCAAGACATGTTACAAACTGGTACAAAGATGGAAAAAAATTTCTAACACTGCAGGGAGCTCAGAGTCCAGGGGTAAGGTAACACTAATCACTTGATTCAGATGATGCCTATCAGTGTCCTATCCTTGAAATCAGGCATTCTTTCTCTAAGCAAAATTAATAACAAACTAGAAAATGTTTTATCTCCTTCGGTTATGAAACAGTTGTCCACTCAAGAGGATGAAACAGGAAGAAATGAAGCAAGTCTATGCCATAAACCACTGTTCTCAATAGAAGGCTGTAAAACAAACCGTTCTTATGTTACAATCAATCACTACTGTTTAAATGGATAATGAATAAACACAATGACTCATAAAAATAATCATCTGTATACTACAATTTGTTTTCCCTCTTAATATGAGTAGATTACAAATTCTAAGAGTTCAATGGATAGTTCTACTCATACGCAGATGATTCACAAAATTTATACTGAATCAAAATGTTCTAATTAAAATTAAGTACATGAATATGACTTTTTAATGTTCCTATCTATTTTTAAAAAGAAAATTGGATAGGAAATAGGATAAGGGTGTGGAACACCATTAAATAGACAACCAAAGTACATTTTATGTACAGCTCTGCTAATAACAACTAGAGTATGGTATTTCCAAACAGATACCAAATTCAACCACTGCTTAGCACCTTCATATCTACCTGTTCCAATCAACCATCACTTCTCACCAATGGACCATTTCAACAGCGTCCCAACTGACGCTCCTAGCTTCCTGTCCCCCATCCCCTCCAATACTGCTGCAAACCAGCTGTACATCTGATGAAGTCCATTAAAACCCTCCTGCAGCCTTCCAATATACTTAGAACATCAAAACGGGTAAATAAAGAATATTTTCTCACTTTCAATTCTGTTTTAAACAATTGTTTCTATACAACCAATTGTTCGAAGCAAGAATAAAAACAATGTATTTTGGAGTTTATAACATGCAGCAGTAAAATCCATGACAGTGTACAAAGGACAGTAAGGGGCAAGTGGACGTTTATTGTTGTGAAGCTCTTGCTTTAAATGTGAAGTCACAGAACATTACTTCAAAGTAGATCATGAAAGGTAAAGATGAATACTGCAAACCCTATGGTCACACCGCCCAATGTGGCACCAACTACCCCCTAGTGGCTATTTATATTTAAATTACTTCAAATTAAGTACAACTAAATACCCAGCTCCCTCAGTTGCCCATGTGGCTGGTGACCCCCATGTTGTACAGTGTAGACACAGCCCACTTCATCACTACTGGAACTTCTAACGGGCAGTGCTGTCCTAGACCAACTAGGTAAAAAAGGTAGAGCCGATGAGCCAACAGTAGCGATAAAACGACATCACAAGAAGTACTCAATCCAGTGAGCGGCAGGCAATTAGCAAAAAGGGAATGAAGAATAAAAGGTGTAAATGGAAAACTACCAGCAAAATGGTAGACTAAACCCAGCCATATTGATGGGTACATTAAATATAACGTTTCAAAGAAAAGGCGGAGACTTGCAGACTGGATAACTGCATCCTGGTTATACGAAATACACTTTAAAAATAGAGAATGGCTTAAAAGCAAAAGAGTGGAACATGGTACACCACACCCAGAGACAAATCAAAAGAACATTGCAAAATTAACAGGAGACAAAGTTACCTTCAGAATAAGAGAAATGACCAGGGACAAAGAGGGACATCTCATAATGTTAAAGAGCCAATTTATCAGGAAGACATAACTGTAAATGATTATGCACCTAATAACCGATCTTCAAAATACACAAGGCAAAAATCAGAGAACTAAAACGAAAAAGAGACAAATCCATAACTCAAGTTAGAGATTTCAACACTCCTTTCTCTGTAATTGACAGCAAAGGGAGACAGAAAGTTGGGGCAATATGGAAAACCTGAACAAAACACACAACCCAACCCTGTGCATTTACAGAAGACTGCTCACACGGCTGCACGTGTTCTCTGCAAATGCACGTGGAACACCTGGAACATCTACCAACTTAAAAATTAACACATTCCTAATAGCCCACTGGTCAAAGAAGGAGTCACAGTGAAAATTAACATACCTAAAATAGTAAGATATTTCGAACTGAGTGATAATAAAAACAAGCGACATCAAAATTTGTAGAATGCAGCTAAAGCATTGCTTAGAGGGTAATTTATAGCACTGAGTACTTGTATTACTAAACAAGAGAAGTTCAATATCAGTGACCAATGCTTCTACCTTAGAAAGTTAGAAAGAGAGTAAAGTACAAAAAATAATAAGACGTAGAAATAGATAAAATATAAAACAGAAAAATTAACAAAAGCAAAAACTGGTCTTTGAAAACATTGATACAATGGATAAACATCTAACAGGACCGACCTGGAAGGAGGAAGGGAGAGAAGAACTAAGTAAGGAATGAACAACGCACAGCAGAACTGGGTGTCACGGTCTGTCCTGGAGACCTTAAAAGAATAACAGGGTAATGAGGAAGTGTCACAAACAATGAATGCCAATAAATACAACAACTTAAATGAAATGCAAATCTTGGAAAGGCAAATAACCAAAACTAAGTCATGCAGAAATAGAAAATATGAATAGCATTTTACGTATTTTAAAAATTGAATAATAAATAGCCTTCCCACAAAGAGAATCCCAGTCCCAGATGCTGTCAAACATTTAAATAAAAAATAATTCCAACCCTAAACAAGCAATTTTAAAAAGCAGAGAGAATACTTCAACTCATTTTATGAGGCCAGCATTTATATATTATATCTATGTATATATAAATAATGCTGGAATTATGCACACACATACGCAGAGAGATGTGTATGTGTGTTTATTTCTCAATGTAAGTGGCATTTATCACAGGCAAGCAAGGTTTATTAAACATTAGAAAATCAATTTACATATTTTCCCATATTAATGGAATAAAAGGCAAAAACCACATAAACACTTAGATGAAAAAAAGGTGTCTGACAAAAGCACACATCCTTGCATGATGAAACTCAGCCTGCAAGAAGAGAGGGGAACTTCTACCAGATTAAGGGAATTTGCAGAGAACCTGTATGTGTATTTAATGGTAAAACACTGAGTGAGTTACCCCTAAGACCGGGAACAGAAAAGGATGCCCACTTTCACCACTGCTGTTCAACACAGTATGGAAACCCTGGCCAGCACAATAAGGGGGAAAGGAAGAAAAGAAAAGAAAGAAAAGAAAGAAAAGAAAACAAAAGAAAAGAAAGAAAGAAAGAAAGAGAGAGAGAGAGAAAGAGAGAAAGAGAGAGAAAGAAAGAAAGAAAGAAAGAAAGAAAGAAAGAAAGAAAGAAAGAAAGAAAGAAAGAAAGAAAGAAAGAAAGAAAGAAAGAAAGAAAAAGAAAGAAAGGGCATAGGATGGTACTTGGAAAAGTTCATGGAAAAATAGAAATGAAAGATAATATAAAACCTTACATGAATGTTCTGAAGTGCCCTCGTACATACATTTCTGAAGAAATGAAACTGTATTTATTCTCAGACGAGATGATCACATACACAGAGGAGCTAAAGAATCCTTAGGCCACTGGATCTAGGAAGTGTATTCAGTAAACTCACAGAATAACATGACAAATTTACAAAAAGCTCCTGTATTTCTGGTCACTGGCAAAGAAGTATTGGAAATTAAAACTAAGAACACATCATTTTTAAAGAATCAAAAACACTTGAAAAACTTATAGATAAATTTCAGAATATATTTAAAAGACTTGCACACCCAAAATTACAAAAACAAGCTGAGATATGTTAAGGACAAGTCTAGAGATAGACACTATGACCACAGATCAAGACACAAAATGGTAAAATTTCTCTCCGAATTGATTTGTAAACTGAACACAACTCCAATTAAAATCATAGGCCTTTCGGGCCGGCCCGGTGGTGCACTGGATAGTGCGCCGCTTGGGAGGCGCGGAGGCGCTCCCGCCCGAGGGTTCAGATCCCACATACAGACCGGTTCCCGCTTGCTGGCTGAGCGAGGCGCGGGAGCAACGCCGAGGGTTGCAATCCCGTTGCCGGTCCCCGGTCTGGTACGGGGGCAACACTGAGGGTTGCGATCCATTGCCGGACACGGAAAAAGACAAAAGACAAAAAAAAAAAAAAATCATAGGCCTTTCTCCACAAAAATTAATAAGCTTATTCCAAAGTGAAAATTCAAAGGGCCAGGAACAGTCAAAACAATTGTGAAAAATAGCAACTTGGAGAACTTATACCACAGGACAGTGAGACTCACTGTAAAGCTGCAGTAATGAAGGCATGAGGACAGAGAAACAGAAAAACAGAATGGAATACAGAGTCCAGAAAGGGACCCAGGCATATGGTCAATTTGACAAAGAACACGACATCCATCCTAAGGCTTGGTTGGCACTTGCCAGCACTCAGAAACTTGACCAGCTGAAATTAAACCTCAAGGAAATAACAGGCAGAAATCCAGTTAAAGAAACAGCCTGTTTTAAAAGAGCCTTTTAAAAAAGTCTCTTATGTATACTGAGAAAGTTCTATAAACTTAAAAAAAAACTAAAGTAAACCTGATTTCTTCTTCTCGGTCATTGCTCTACAAAAACAAGTGGTCTGACCCTATCTTGGGTGCGAACCCGGCATTCTGAGAAATTCGGCAGGGCCTCCGGGCCAGGAGTCCCTGAGCTGGTGTGGCACAGTGTGACCTCGTGGACGCTGGCAGATAGTGCCAGGAGGGTGAGCTCGTTCAGTGCACTCACCCACCCACGGGGGCAGTTCCAGCGCTAGCAGGGCAGGATGCTCGCACAGGAAGTGTGGTTGGCTTCATGCACCTGCTCAGCAAAGGGGCTGAAGCACAGGCCATGACTCCTCAGGATAAAGGACCGTGACCACCGCCTTGGTGGGCACACGGAAATGGAGAACACACCCCCAGGCGTCTCTCCCCGTCCTGCCATTCCTTAAAAGTAGCCAGAGGGAGTTGGGCATTTTCGTTCCTAGAAAACTCACCAGAGTATCACAAAGAAAACAGGGGCTCCAGGAGATCTAATGTTAGGATTCGCTTCTGCCTATGTTCACGAGGTGACTCTGGAAGACCTCGACGAGTTTAGATGCAACCTGGTTTAAATACTACCCAGTCCAGGAGGGAGAAGGTTCCCATGAGGGTCCTCAGAGAGAGCCATGGGAGGGGGATGGGGCACTGGGACGAAGGCTGGACTCTGGTGGACGCCTGCTGCGGTTTCGCAGCCCCTGCTGCTAAGGAAGCCCTGCCTTGCGTTCCTGCCCGGCTCCGAGGCCCCAGCTGCCTCCTCCCACCCCACCTGGCTTGTCCTCACCTGGGATCCTGAGAGCACCTGGCAGTGATCAGCTCGGGCCCTCCTGGTAGGCCTGCCTCTCGGTGTGCATCTTCATGAAAAGCATCGCAGCTCCCCCGAGCCTGCAGTTTCCGTAGTTCCTAAGTATTATGGCATGCATGTGACATGTGTGACACTGTGTGGGAGCCAGGTGGGCACCTCTGCCTTCCACTCCCATCCTCGCTCCCTTCACTCTGCACTCTCGCTTGCCAGGGCTGAAATGCCAGTCAGGACCAGGCCCTGTCCTCCCCGTGCCCTGCCTTTCAGGGCATGTGTCTGTCCCCAGATTCTGTAACTGCCAACAGCTCTTGCTGTTGCAAACTTCCCCTCATATACCTGTAGGATGGGGCAAAGCCTGTCACCCACCACATACCAAAGTTCCCTCTTCAACTCCTGGTAACAGAAGCCCAGTACCCCATCCCCAGTCTGGAATTTGTCACTGAAACCCATTCCTTCCTTGGCTCCCCCATCCCCTGCCTGTGGGCGTGTCTCTTCTCACACCTGGACCCTTCTTTCTTTTCTCCTCAGGACCTTCACGGCTGAGGCCACCCCTCACACAGATGATCCTGTACTCTGAAGCCTGGGCCATCTTTTCGACCAGGGTGAATGCCATGTTGCTGTTCTGGGAGGCACACAGATGTACCCAATCCCCACCCTCACGGCAGTCTCAGCTGAGACCCCCTGTGGAAAATAATCCCAACCAGAAAATTAAAGGTGCAATGACACTGTGTCCCGTGATGTGGGTGCTGCTTGCACTGGGTGGAGGAAGGATGCTCGAGGGAAGAAGTGTCCCAGAAGAGGCAGGAAGACGCCAGGCTGAGGAAAAGGAGCATGTTCTCAGGAAAGGAATGAACGGGCAATGGACAGCTGCAAACAGCAAAGACCTGCGCCCGCCGCCCCTCAGATGACTTAGGATATTGCTTACAGACAATTCCTTTCAGAGCTTAGAGTCTAAACGAAATCACCACCTCTGTCCCCGCCAGAGAGCACAGCAGGAACAGAACAGGCCAAGATGCTGTAGCCCTGGCCAGCGCCACGCGGAGGTCGGAGGGCGCGCCGGGGGAGGCCGCCGTGAGAGCTCCCACTGGCCGCCAGAGTTTTCCTTGCATAATTAAAGTCAAAACAAACCTAATTTCTAGAAATTAGAAACAACTGGGAAATGACCTGCACTGAGAGTCACAGCTGCCAATACAGGCATTTCACTCTATATGAGAGAAAATGTTGCTTATTGGAAGTGCCAGGAAAAATAAGCATTTCCACCCTTCTTCATTCCACCAAAAAAAAAAAAAAAAAAAAAAAAACCCACAAACCCCTGGTCAACTGAAAGCATAAAAAATCCACTTCAAAAGTAAGGTTTCAGCTCAAGAGAGGGGGAAAAACAGGGAAAGCTGGGAATGTAAACAGAGGGCTGGAGAATCTGCAAAATCACTCCAGGAGCTGAGGAGGAGCTCTCCTAACCCCGCACCCAGGACACGTGCGCCCCAGCGCGGGCCTGGAACGCACGCCAGCCTGCAGTCTGGTGTCAATTGAAATGCATTGAACACCAGAAAAATGCCCCCACCAAGGCTTCAAACTTGTACAGCACATTTCCACTCAGCCCAACTAGATTGCCTGTCACAGCTGACACGGCTCGTCAAAAGTTATCCTTCACTGCTCATGGGCAACATCGAGGGTCAAAAGACCAAGTACAATGGTCCGGCCCATCCCCACTTTCCTCCTTGCAGCAGCAGATATTGAACTCTAAAATGACAAGACAGAGCAGGATGAAACGGCTGCCAACGCAGCGGAAGCTGTCCAAGGCCGCTGATCTGAAGGAGAAAAACTAGCGGACGTGTGCGTGTCAGGGCTGAGGATCACACTCTGACAGCCACACACAAAGGGGCCGCCGCGGCGAGCACGGGGACACGGAGGGACCCTCAGTTCTGGCAGCAGCAGGAGCACATGCGCCGGCAACACCGTCAATGATCACCAGCCAGCGCTGGGCCACGCGTCCTAAATGGCACACGGGGAGCGGAAGTTGGGTGAAGATGGGTTTTTCCCTTAGAAAATATTCTTTAAAAAAAAGTCCACTATTGTCCAGCCTGAAAAGGAAGGAAATTCTGACACGTTACAACATGGACAGATCTCAAAGACATGACGCGCAGTGAAACAAGCCAGTCACAAAAGACGAACACCGTACAATTCTACTTACACGAAGTCCCTGGAAGAGTCAAGTTCATGGAGACAAGAAGTAGAATGGGGGTTGCCAGGGGCTGGGGAGGAGGAAACGGGGAGCTAGTGTTTTACATGTGCAGAGTTGCAGTTTGGGAAGATGACATAGTTCTGCAGATGGATGGTGGTGATGTGAATGTATTTAATATCACAGAACTGGACAGTTAAAAAAATGGTTAAGATGGGAAATTTTATGTTAGTTTTCTTACCACAATTAAAAGCAAAAAACATTTGTTCTCCGAGAACTAGCAAAGGAGTGGGCACTGATCATGTCTTTTGGTTGCGTTCCCTTATGTACAAAAGCATTGTTGGGAAAATATAGGAAAATGGTCAGGGCCCCTCAGATGTTCGGAATCTTGCCGAGCATTTGATGTAAATATGCACGTATGCCTAGGTGTTCCTTGGTTATCGTCTAATGTAATTGTGCATGTGCACCCAGGTGTCCCGGGTTATGGACTAAAGAATAAAGGATGAGTGGCTCTGATCCACAGTGCCCCCCACCCCCAGAATGCCCAGGGTTGGGGGGGCACGGGGAGGCCACTACTGCCGCCGGGGACTGTTGCTGCTAGCTGTTGCTGCCATGGCCCCTGGGACCCACCGTTGCTGCTGGAGGTTGCTGTAAGCTGCTGCTGCTGAGGAAGCTGAGGACTGAGCTCATGTCGCCTGCCAACAGCTCCCGTGATCTTTCCCAATTACCTAGCTCATGGACCTGCATGTGAGGGGTCTGGTGACCCACCCTGGCATGTGAGGGGTCTGTGACCCAGTCTGTACACAGGTTTGAAGGGCCTGTGGGCCCTAACCTGACAATACAATTGGCTACTTCGGCAGGATTCCAACAATTGCCCTAACCCCTAGCAATACAGGCATCCAGGTTTCTAGTGGGAGGGTAAAGTCAGGCAGGACCTCTACTGCGTATGAGTGGCCTCGTGACATCCAGTGATGCTGAGCAGAGGCTGGACAAAGCCATAGAGAAACAGGACCAATCAGCCTGCAGCACCAGCTGCCCTTGAAGATTTTTGTGTGTAGATGCAGGAGGGGAATGTTCATTTAAATGGTAAATATTTTAGACCTCTTTTATTAGATCATATACTGACATTTTATAGAATTGGGTAGAAAATAGACAATTTTCAAGTTAGAAGATGATATTTCAATTATACAGCATGTTTTGGGGGTCAGCCCAAATACATCCCAGACCCTTGGGGGGCAGCAAGTTTCTAGGAGACAGGGGACCTCAGGGACAAGTCAGGCTTTCCCCTGCCCCTGACAAAACAGTCCAGAAACTCCAGGAAAGGGGCACCTGGCTGTGAGCAGGGACAGCTGAGGCCACATCCGCCTAGGGAGCAGGGCCAGACGTGGAACGGTCCATCACCAGGCAAGATGTGGACCTGATACACCTGCCCCATTTTTGTTTTCTGTTTTAATCATTAGGCAGCAATGAGCATTTGCATCTATTCAGTTCCTTCAAAATGACTTCCTTTTGATTTTATTCTGCATAACAGTCCTCAGGGATCATCTCTTCCCTGTAGGACTCAAGATACTAAAGAAGGTTCTATTTTCCACTTGAACCTTCCAAAACAGACCCTTTAGGCCCTGGTGAAGCACCCTTACCCTGATATTCCAAAACAGATTGTGGTATGGTTTCCCTTTCCCAGTGTAAACAGGGATGAGAAAATAAAATAATAACGCTGTAGACAGACCAGCCCTCAGGAGGTTTGCAGCGATGTGTCTGAACTCAATTACAATACGGTATGTAACCATTTTAAGCATGGACCAAACAGCTTTAAAGGATGTCGCTGCAGCTTTGACCGGAACCACGTGGGATGGAACTTAAGCACTGCTCAGGAAGGACCGGCAGAATCCTTACTGAGCAGGGGACTTAACGAGCAGAGCCCGCATGAGAGTCCTCGGCAGCCTGATGCTGAAATGAAGATTCCCCCTTGACACAATGGTTTGTTTTGTTTTTTTCTGGAAGCACCTAAAACATCATTCCAAACAGTGTGATGGTTAGGTACTCTATTTTGCCTAGGTCTAAAAATTGAAAGTTACTAGCTAGGCTTTGGGATATGCATGGTTCCTTCTGGAAATTGTTCCTATCTACGTGGGTCACTACCCAGCAAGGCTGTGAGGCCGAGGACACTCCTTTCATGGCCTAAGCCCACCACAGACTTGCTGTGTGGCCCAACTTGCATGTAACAACTGACAGGCCTGGGCCTACATATTCCTAGGTACAAAATGAGATGAAGACAAAATGTTTTAACTCAAGACAAACTGTGGCCTTGCCCAGAACTCTCTTCAGGGCTTGTGCTCCATACCCCAGCTCCAGGGACTCACAGGCACATCTGTCACTGCTGTCTTTAAGGAAGAGCCTTTTCATCCATGGCAAAGGCACCTTCCACAGGGCAGTCAGGGCCACGGCCAGGGCCTGGCTGATATGGGGATACTAAGGCCTGGGCCCCCTGGCCTCAGTTTAGGATGGCTCTACAGGCCATTCCAGCTCCAGAGTAACCTGCAGGACAGGCTGAGACCTCAACTGCAACCAGGTCGCACTGCACTTCCCTTCCCAATCCCACCACCTGCACTTCCTTCCAGGGTGTATCTTTGGAATACTCCCCAAGAGTTGTGTGCGTGCAACTCTGCACCTGCCTGTATTTCTAGAGAACTCTAAGACAAACTCTTTTACCTCTATGATTTGATGCATTCACTCATTCTGTGCACTATAAAGACTGCAAAATAAAATTTCTAATTTTTTTTTTTTATTTTTCAATACTTAAAGGCTGAAATACCAAAGTCTAAGACAGAGTCAGAGGCAGAGTTAACTGCTGCGTATCATCCTGTTGGCTGAAAACTGCACATTCATTCATTCAACAAGTATTTCCTGAGCACCTACTTTGTGCCAGATCCTGTTCTAAGCCCTAGAGATACAGCAGTGAGCCAAGTGGACAGAGGGTCTGTCTTGATGGAGACTGCACCCCAGCAGGGGACAGAGGCACACGCACCAGTACACTACACGCTACATCAGGGCTTTGCAAACTTTCTCCTAACGGGCCAGATGCTATGTTTACTCTGGGCTTGCAAGTCAAACTGTCTTTGTTGCAAATATTCAACTCTACTGTTGTAGCAAAATCTAGCCATCCATAATCAAATGTTTAGGGCTATGTTCCAATAAAACCCTACTTATGAAACCTGGTGGCCAGCCTGAGAGCCACAGTTGGCAGCCTCTGTTCCAGATGGTAAAAAGCAGCTCAGGGAAAAAGACCGAGAGTGCAGTGGTGGGGATGAGGGGTCATGAATTCACTTGGGCAGAGAACTGAAGCAAATGAGGGGCCAGCCATGTGGACGGCTGGGGGTCAGGCATTCCAGGGAACAGTGCATGCAAAGGTCCTGGGGTGGTGCATGCTCAGCAAGTTCCAGGAATAGGCTGTGAGGCAGCAAGGCTAGAGAGCAGAGTGGTTGGGGAAGCTGGAGGAGATGACTTAAGGGAGATGGGTGGCTGGTGACCAGCAGGTTACATGGGACCATGGGTTGTTTTAAGACCTTCAGCTTAATACAATGATGGTGATATTTACAAAGATTAAGGTGCAATTGTTACAAGATGACAGTGTCTTAAATGATCTATATATTCCAATGTTAAAAATATTTTCACATATTCTAAGCCTATGAAAAATCCTATTTCACATACAGACTATCTGGTAATTCTAACTGGGATATTTAAATAGACCAACTCCACAATAACACAAACAATAATTTACCATGTATCGAAATACCTCCAAAGCAAAGGTACTCAGTATCTGCCTGTGGCTTTCTATTCACCTGCTTTGTTTGTCAACAGCAAAACCCCAATGAAACAGTCACCTGGAGCTCTGTGCCTCTGAATGTGCATCTTGATCCTGCTGCCATGCTCCTGGGCCTTTTTCTAAAGGCCTCTGTCAACAGCCTGCCTTCCTTCTAGGCTCCCTCCCCAGTGGAACTGTCCTGTTAAGTTTCCTCTTCTCTGCTCCTGTGACACTCTGTACATCGTTCAGGGAAAGCACTTCACGAGTCTCCCTCCTCAGACTCAGATCCCTGAGCCAGGAGGGACCAGGTCTTACTTGTCCTGGTCCTGACGGAAAATCAGCTTAAAGCCCCAAACCGAACATATCTGGTGTCCACTTCATCACCACAGAGCATGCGCGTGTGCAAGGAGGGTAAACCAGTGCTGCTCTGAGTTCTTCTCCACCCCGGGTGGTAACACATACCACCTTCTGTTGACCCCGGCAGACCACCACCATCCAGTCTGCATGAGGAGGCTGGATGATGCCAGAAGACTCTGCTGGTCATGGAAAAGGGAGCTGTGGATAATCTCCCTCCCTGGACCGCATCCCGCACTTGCCTCTCGGAATCATTTCCCACCTGTGTCATCACTGCAGTCACAGGCACAGCCCCACCCTGCAGCAACTGCTTCAGCACTCAGACCAGACCTGCCCAGGAAAGGCACAAAAGGATTCAGAGTGGAGAGAACACCTTGTCTCCCGCTGCCACTGGCAAATGACACAAGGGAGCAGGCTCCCCTAAGGGACTCCGATGTTAGTTAAGCATGCTTTATTTCATTTAAATCAACTGCTATATCTCATTCTAAACAAACAGCAACGGAAAAAACCCAGTGAGTCCACATGGACATGGGGGATGGAAGTGACAGGCTGCAGAGAAGGCAGCCCCAGCACAGGGATGGGACACCTTCCTCCCGGCTTTGAAAAGTTTCTGCGTTTTCCTGCACTCCTCCCCACACTAACAAAAGTGACTGCAAAGAGCTGAGATAATTATTGTCCTTGTAAATGTTTTTATGGAATAACATAAAGAAACAGGCGAGAAGGTGAAGGAATAGACTATTAAGTAGGAAAACTAAATTGGAGAGCATATAATTATATGCAAAGAGATTATGCCTTATTTTAATATAAATAAAACTTTTTAAGCGTAAGATAAAAAGCCATGCCTCAATACACCAGTTTTCCAATAGAATACGTTCAATTCAAATGATTCTCTTAATTTCAAAACAACGTTATTTGCTTTATTTTAGAAGTCTTACTATTTATACATTGACAACGGGTAAGAATGAAAAGGTTCAGTACATCTCGTAATGGGAAATGCAGGCCCACTGACGCGGCTGCAGAGCTAAGTCAGAATTTCTCCCCTTCTACCTTCCATTACAGTCTAACTCTATGACTAACTTCAGCAGGCCCCTCTGTGTACACACTATTTCCACACTCTGCTCCGGGCTAAACATTCTTCTGTGCACATACGACTAAATTCAACAGCCTCTTTAACATCTGAGAACGAATTACTGACAAGTCATTTTTTGCTCCACATTGCAAGTCAGCGTGGCAACCCTGTTTTTTTTCTATTATAAACATGTACTATGCCCCAGCTCCAAGTTGTTTTGGATGCTGATACAAGATTCATAATGGCTGTCAGAATCTGCAATTTTCCCTTTTGTTTTATGAGGTCAGGCAATATTACATGCACTGATATATTCCATTTTCCCAGCTGAAAACCTTCTCATTTGAGCCCGACAGGTTGAGGGAGTCATGATTTTGCAACCTCGCATGTGAAGCACAGTACTAGGGGCAGGTGGCTAACCCCACGTTCTCCTCTTGCTCTTGTCCACTGGCAACAGTAAATTAAACTGTCAAAAATGGAATTGTCCTGTCATCAACAAAGCTATAGCTTCACAAGTATTGCAACATCAGATATATTTCTAATTCTGCATTTCCCTGCACCTGTAATTTCATCAGAAATTCGCACTGGACCATGGTGAGAAGCTGTCCAAGGGACACTGGCATTGTGAATTCCTTTAGAGGTTTGACATGGCATTTCAAAGACAGAAATTAATGAACAATCCCGGCAATTTGTAATATATATAAAAAGGGTGTTCAGTGAGAGGTCCTGACCTTCAGCAGGACCCTTTAAAAGGGTAGGAATGCTAACGTGGAAATGACATGCTGCTAGCACAGTGAGAAGAAATTATACACAAGTTATTCAGTAAACAAAGAAAGCAAAACACAAACACCCTGGCCACTGCCAATCCATCTGAAAATTACTTAAAGGTTGTACAGTTAAGTGCCCTAGATTGCTATTAAAAATGTTCAATATCAGGAATACAAGAAGACCTCTTCTTAAATTATATTTATGTAGAAAGGAACTTCAGCTCTTAAGTTAAAATGTTATTAGACAATCCATTTCAATCTTAGGTATTATCCAAAGCAATTCTGATTTCTTCCAGGTAATTCTTCCTCAGGCATTCTTTCAAGAGAAAAAATAATTGCCCTCTTCTTCTCAGGATTTAAATGTGGCTCCAATTCTCCTTTCAAGATGACCCACTATTACCACTTCTTCCTGCTTGAATTGCATTTCCAATAAGTTACTCCCTTATAAGTTGAACAAAAGTCAAAGCCACCTCCACCTGCTACCCAGCCCCGAAACCAGATGCTCTGACTCAGAATCCATGGTAAGCAAGCAGAGGGCCTGAGTTCTCAAAGCTGTCCTATAAACTTGCCTGGTAAAAA
>NW_007727255.1:160517-284245 GCF_000696425.1 Galeopterus variegatus
ATTGTTAGTCTATGGGGATTTTTGTTGGTCACGGACCAATGAGCTACGGGGAATTTCCATGGCTGTAATATACTGCGGTGACAGTACTCAGCTCTGCTTTTATTGCAGTGGCCACTCCAGCAGCGAGCACTCTAATACCGCATCTTACGTTGCTGTGAGGTGTCAAGAAGTCTTGGATACCCACTGGTACTTCTTTCAAGACTGAATGTGATGTGTGAGGTCACGTCCTTGATGGTTCACCCAAGAACTTTTGTTATTTATTTTGGACAAATTAAAGCAAATTATAAAGTACACACTTCTTCCCTACCCCACAGTAATCTATCACATTAGTCCCATGGTTGGAATTTTGGCACGGTTGGGGAGGCCTGAATGGAAGACCTCAAGGTGGTGTCATGATGAGGATTTACACAAAGTTCCTGCAGAAGGGGTGGGAGCCAGGAAACCAGATGGGCCCCTGTCCCGGTTCCTTCATTAATTACCGCAATGCTGGGAGAGCTAGAAACTCTCCTTCCAAGAACTGTTTTGAGCCAGTTTAGGTCTGCCCCATGGCTTGGAAACACCTTAAGCTAAAGGAAAATGAAGTTGCCAAATTGTCAGGAAACCCTGATTGAAGAGAAAATGTGAAACCCAACCCGAGGAAGTGGCACGGCTATTCACTGTTGTTCCGACTGGTAAGGCCTAGACGAGAAACAGTGTTTGATGTGGGCCAAGTTTGTGGATTACTGTTTGCAAACTGAAAGGACCTCTGCTTGCTGCTCCATGGGGAAGACCGGAGCCAAACCTATTACTTTAGTCATAAAGGTTTAATCATTTGCAGTTCAAATGTTGACGCCTCTTCCCAATGCACTGAATTTTTCACATTTAAGTTTTTGAGTTAAAAAAAAAAATGTTTCAGATTAAAAATGCTGTCAACAAGGAAAGGCATATGGGGGCTACTTAAATCTGGTCCTTAAAGCCTTTCCCTTCACTTCCCAAAGGCTACACACTCAACACTGATATTGATATTAATATTAATTTGTCATTAATACTAATGTTTCACTAACCAACTAGGAGTATTTTGAAATATCCAATTTCTCTGGATAGCTAAACCTCAGGTTCCACTATGAAAAATGTTTTCTAATTACTGCTTTCCAGTAAGCCATCAAACAACGCAGCTAGATTTCCTATTAATTCAGGAATTTCATACTTGTATGGAAAACTGGCCGCATCTGAGTTGGCCACCTCAGCAGGTCACAGCCAGTGCCTGCAATCAGAACACCCTAGCAACTGCTGACAGCTAAGCAGGCCATTCTGAGGGCAGCCTGTTGGGGTGGTAAGAAGCAATACAGATGTTTACCTAATTTGATTAATTTAATTTTGAAACAAGTAATCTGGTGAAAGTAATGGGTGTTGTTCTTGCTAGTTCACTGAGCAAAAAAATAGGCTCACAATCTACCTGCCAACCTCCCTCTCCCAACAAATGGCCCCACAGCCAGCACATCCCACCCAGCCCGAATGGCTTGGCGTATACTTCTCGTTTGCTGCACTTCAGTGATGAGAGTGGGTGAATGGTGGATGCACTCCCTGAGCACTCTCCTTTAAGTTTTATAAAAGGAAGAGAAAGTCATCTCAACCTGTCGCCTCCAGTTCTACCTACGAGAGGATCCCCCAGTTTAATTTCCGTGGTCTCCCTCCCACATAACCAGGAGCCAAAGGAACTTTAGGTAAGTTTGCAGGGACTGAGGTGAAAACTACCCCTAACCACAAAGCACATCAAGGGACCAAGCTGGGACAGCAGTGTTGTGCAAGATGGGGGCACAGACAGATGAGTCTGTCAGAGAAGCTGCAGCCAGCAGTGGAAGGGAGACTGCATCCCTGGAGACTGCTGAGTCAGCTGGAAGTTGGATGCCTGCAGTGCACAGACTGGGCTGTGCCATAGGTTTTATCTCTAACTGTAAAAGTAAATGAAAATTGCTTCATGCAGCCTTCAAAAAGAGATGAAATGTCAAACTGCTAGTAGAACAACAGGCATCCAGAAAGACCGATATACACGTGAGCGTGTAACCCTTTCATACACATTCACACTAATGTGACCCTTTATCCCCATCAGATGGGCAGGACTCTGCTGCCTTTGTGAGAAAAGGGTGGTAAAATGTGAGTTGTCAGCGCTCTCATGGAAAACAATATAGAAATGACCTGCTAAAACAGAAAAAAATGCACGCCCTCCAGACCACTGAGTTGTAGGGGAATCTACCCCGCAGCAGTCAGAGCCCCAGTGAATAAAGATTTGTGTATTGTGCGTGTGTGCCCGTGTGTACGCCTGTGTGCATTTGCCACAGCACTGTTTGTGGGGTGGGGATGATGCTTATGACTGTGGTGTTTGGGGAGAGTGGAGGGATACATAAGACAATGGATGGAAATACTTTGTAGAGCTGTACCTGGGAAAATTAGGCGACTAGGAAAAAGAGTAAGATCTGAAACGGCTGCCTGGCAGGATGATGGATGGGAACGGCAAGAAAAAGAGGATGAAGACTCGGTCTTTTGATCCTACATTTGAAAACAAGGTTGGAGCTTCAGTTAGGTCTGCAGGCATGTGACCGCTCTGTAGTGACGTGAGGAGGGCTCCATCCCAGCTGCTGTTAATGCCCACCAAGGAGAAGGAATGGGAGGACTGGTGGGGGAGGGAAGAAGAAATAGAGGAGGAGAGGAAGCCGGGGTAATGAAGGACTTTACAAAATGATGTCCTTGTGAGAACAGGCAGCTCAGGGCACCTGCTCACGACTGCCTGATGGGCTCAGAAGCCATGCTGCCCACCTCCGTGGGCTGGGGACCAGGCAGGGGCATGAGGGGTCCACTGTCTCCACTTCGCAGTGAATAAGTCAAACACATCTACGCCCACCAGGAGGAGACACAGAAACCACTGCTCAGGAGGAGACTTGAGGACGGGGTGGGCATGCAGGACTCCAGGCATAAGTGCTCTCACTCCCTAACGACTCAGAACAGGATCAGAGGCAGCTTCATTCTATGATGGCAACTTGGCCCCCACACTTTGCCTTCCTGCTGGTGGTTTTAGATTCTTCCAAACGTGTTTATTCCAGACAGCAGTTTTCCATTTTAACTTTCTGAACCCACCACACCACTGCAGGGGAGCCTGGCCCCACTGTGACAAGTGACACTCAGATGGCGCCCATGATGTGCCAGGCCCGCCCAGGCCTTCCTGACGAGCCCCCTACACGACTCACCCTACGAGGTAAACACTACCATCCCCTTGCACAGACAGAAAGTGCCAGAAAGAACAAGCGACTTGCCAAGGTTCCAGAGGGAAGAAGTGGCTGCCAGGCTTCGACCTCAGGCAGCCTGGCTCCTACATCCATCAAAAAACATGCTGGTTTCATGACATGCTAAAGGGACCTGACACCCCCCCCCCCCCACAGCAGTTTTCCATTTTAACTTTCTGAACCCACCACACCACTGCAGGGGAGCCTGGCCCCACTGTGACAAGTGACACTCAGATGGCGCCCATGATGTGCCAGGCCCGCCCAGGCCTTCCTGACGAGCCCCCTACACGACTCACCCTACGAGGTAAACACTACCATCCCCTTGCACAGACAGAAAGTGCCAGAAAGAACAAGCGACTTGCCAAGGTTCCAGAGGGAAGAAGTGGCTGCCAGGCTTCGACCTCAGGCAGCCTGGCTCCTACATCCATCAAAAAACATGCTGGTTTCATGACATGCTAAAGGGCCCTGACCCCCCCCCCCCCCAGGCTGTGCATGGAGCAGGGACCTCGTCTCCCTTCCCGCCTGCATCTAGTGCCTAGAACCATGGCCGGTGCTCGGTGATCACTTGTTTAGCACCCATGCAGGGCTCTGAGCCCTCTGCACGGTCGGCCGGCTGCAGAGCGGCCCCTGAGGCCAAGACGCCTCGCCACACTCTGCCACATCAGCCGCTGTGGGCACCTCCAGCCTCTCTCCACTGCCCAGCCCCCTCCGAAGCTGCACAGAACCAGTCTACACCCTTCTCCCAGTCAATGTCCCACACCGTGTCCTAAACACAAGACGTCATGCTCAGTCTTGGTGTTTCAACCCCACGAGCAGGCGTTGGCAGCCGCTTTCCCGTAGACGGCCAGATCGGAAGTATGCTAAGCTTTCCAGGCCGCATGGGGCTTCTATTCAATATTTTTTATTTCCTACAACCCTTTAAAAATGTAAAAACCACACTTAGCACATTGGTGGTACAAAAACAACCAGTAGACTAGATTAGCCTGCAGGCTGTAGTTTGCTAACCCCCACGGAGGGAAGGTGCCAAGGCCTAGAACAATTAAAGAAAAATAATGTCATCTTGAGGATTTAGACAATTGAAAGTAAGGGGTGGATGAAGGGAACGGCTAACCAGCACACAAAATTTCACACCGATCTCTTCTTCCACAGACAGGCTTCAGAGGTTTTCCAAACAAGATGATGACATTTCTCTTTTTTGTTCTTTCTTTCTGGGTCTGTCTGAAAAGTAGGTATTAAAAATGATGGAACCACACTTGGGTTTTTTCCACTCACCAAAATTTGAGTGAACAGAACCTAGCATGTTTTACTCAATTCTAACTGTAATGTCTGAGAAGTCCCCAAAGGTCCTCAACTGACGCCGGGTTTTCCAGTCGTAGCTGTGCAATTTCACGCGAGGTTGCAATCCAGATGAACTTTTAACCAGAATGCCAACCACAACAATGGTGCAATTTGTAAAGAAGGTTCCTTTGCGGTCTTAGGGCTCCGATGCAGCAGGACACCCTGGGACCTGAACCTTCTGATGCTCAGCACTGGACGTCCCTGATCCCTGCTGCAGCTCCACTGCTCACAAAATAAAGCAAGGCATCAGTCATTTGTGCAGAATCTTTGAGCTTATTCATCGTAACAGTCGACAGGGGAGGAAAATCAGATGATGATTTAGGGAAAACTCCTAGATCCGCAGCACAGACTCTGGTCCCAGCCCTTGAATCCCCTTTCCCAACCACCACACCCCACCCCGGCTCCACATGGACACAGGAGTAGCATCTGTTTATGCCTCATGAAAATGACAACCAGCTCCAAAAATGTGTCTACTCTCTTTCCTGGCTCTAACCCGCTATTAAAATAGGGCTGTGGAAGAGGATTTGATGTAGGACGATCCATCTGACTCCTGTGTAGTGTTGTGGCCTGAAACATCAGCACTGACTGGCTGTTCTAGTACATCACCAAGAGATGCACTCATCAGAGGGAAGATGTTTCGATGTATCTTGAGTCACCAGAAGCTGGTTGAGTCCTGTTATTTTGCTGCACATTAGTGGTTAAGGCAGGAAGGCATTCTGAAAATGAACGCGAAGGCCTTCCACCCAAGCACCTTGACCCTCCAGAGGGCGGCCCTCTTCCAGCACGCAGCACAGTCACTGGCAGAAGCTCCTTCAGCCCCACATGCTCACCCCTGTGACAATCACCCAAGTGCCTGGTGAGACGTCCCGAAGGAAGAGCGTGCAAGTGGGGCCTGAGCAAAAACTTCCACGCAGAACACTTCTTTCCGAGATCATTTTGGTTAGCTTTAACTATACTTACAAATTAAAAAAAACCTATGAACATTAAAATGAAATATAAAATTTAAATATTTACTTAATGACTATGATAAATGGGGGAGAAACTGACTTTCCATGTACATCTTATTGAGGGGCAGGGGGAGGGATGGTAGTTAAATTAGAATAATAGAAAAGTCATAGACTTACGTATGCTCCTAGTCCATGTCACCAGATAGATATCCAAATGCAAAAAATACCACACTAACACCTAACCACATGTCAGAATTTAATTAGTGGGTGTGACACCTTTACCCTGCAGGGAGGATGTCAGGTGTCCAGTGCGCTCAGAGGTCCTGCCTAGTTCCACCATCTGACTTGTTTATTCAGCTGAACTGGCTGTAATTCTGCACCCAGGTTACTTTCTTTAAATATAGGTATTTATATTTAAATACCAGTCCCTGCACAATCTCCCTCATAGAAACCTTATTAGAAGCTTTTAAAAAATTAGAATTGTGCAGTGGTTTCCTTACTTCTCTGTTCGAGAGAAAACAGGTGGAATTCCCTGACAGCTCATCACCAACAGCCTCATTACTCCAATCTCACCTGTAGGATGATCAGATAATTTTAAGTTGCCTGATATTCCAGCATCAGGGGCTTAGAAAAATTAAGTGAAAAGCTGAGCATCTAAAACTATGGTTCTAAACCTGCACTGAGTTCAGATACTGTTGAGAATCTGAAGAAGGCTCTGGGCCCTGCCCTAAGAAGAATATCCAAATGCACATATCCACACACGCAGTCCATGTTCTTAACAGTTTCTGGGGAAGGTTGGATCCTCCTGAATACAACCCACGGACCACAGGTTGACAAACTCTGGCTTAGAGGACGTCTGTGGTGCCAGTGGCTGGATATACTCATTGTCATGGGTCCGACCAGCACAAAGTCCAGGGTGGAGAGCCGGGTTACATCACATATGTCCTCACAGTGTTTAACAAGGCAGGCTTTCTGCTGAAAATTCCCAAAACACGGGAGAATGTGGCCCTTTCAAGAATATACTTTTGAGTCCTAGCTGAGAAGAGAAATTCCTAAGACTTAGTTAACATTAAGATACCCTCACTTGGCAGAAAGGAACAAAGCCACTGGTCTCTTGAGTGTACCATGCCTGGGCAGTTCCAAGGAGAGTTCTGGATGCTTCTTCATGTTTGGTGGTCTTTCTGCCTTGGTGTTCCTACTAAAGGACTTGAAACGGTTCAAATGATTATTTTTGTATAATGTACATGACGAATTAACGCTGGATCAGAGAGTCCTGGTGAAGATCTGAGAACACCAGGGAAAGGTCATGAACAAAGACCTTGAGGGACACCCCAGGGGTGAGAGGGGCTAGGGGAGAACCCTGAGAGGGGTGGGACAGGCTGCTCCAGCTTCCCTCTCCCACCCCACAGGAAAGCTCCATGGGGCCTTTTCTGGAGGAGCAGGGTGACCTGGCAATACTCGCTCAGGTACCTATGTGAATAACTAGTACAATTCTGCCATGTCACTTACCAGTTAGCTTTCCCAGTCCTTTTCCACTGAGGGGTGGAGCGTATCAGTGGTGGAGAGGTTCACCTACATTGAGACAGAATCCACAGTAGGAGAGGGATTTTTGTACCTGGAAGATCCTGCAAGTGTTCCCAATGTCTGCCACCCCACTGTCCTTGGAGGGGGTGTCACTGTGGGTATTGTCCTTTCAACAGTGGTGCTGAAGGGGATGGTTACACACACTCCTTTGGTGTGCTGGGCAAGAGGAAGGTGTGAGACCCGGTGGTGTAGGTGCTCTGTCCAAAGCCATTTGAAAGGTACTGATGGACACAGTCCAAAGAGCAGCTCCAGACCCATATTTCCAGGGCAATGCCCTCTGAGCCTCTTAGAAGAGTAACTCAGGGTCTCAAAGAGCACAAAAGACATATAAGACTGAACATATCTAACTATGTCTTAATAATCTGATTTAAAAAAAAATCCTTAAATACATTTTCAAGAAACTTATTTGAGCTCTGTTCACCTTCAGTATACAGGTGACCTCCTTGTCCAAAATCAATACTGTTTCCTTGGTGTTGACAACCCACCTTTAAAGAAGAAAAGCAGAGTGGGACTGAAATTTCTGGTATTTCCTGAAGCTTAAGGATGCCAGAATGTGACATAACATGACTGTGTTTTTAGAAATCGCTAAGGATTCAAAGCAATTCAGTTAATATGGTTTGAAGAAAAGTCAGAAGTGATGTATTTCTCTCTCAGATCCATCAGCAGCACAGGGGCTGTACCCTTGAAGTTTCTGCCAGATACTGGCCATACTGTGCTCAAAAGATCTCAGTGGGACAGGAGAAAGGACCATCGAGCCCAGAAGGAAGAAACACAAATGCATTCCAAGCACCTGATCAAGGCCCACTTTCTAAGGTGAGCTTTCTGAGCATTTTCAAATAACAGATCTATTTTGCCCATAATTATGACTTCCATGGCCCTGGAAATTCAACAAAGCTCATTGTACACAAAGAGCAAAACCTCCTTTTCTGATAAGCCATCAAGTGAATGACCAGAGCGTCACATGTTTGAAGACCTTCCCTGTAGGTTGACGGAGGACACAGGAACTGAAAGAGGCAGGAGGCTTTGGGCTTCTCATTTATAGTAACTGCACAGAGAGGAGATACAGATGCTCCTCAACTTACAACAGGGTCATATCTCAATAAACCCACCGCAAATGGAAAATACACCACAGCTTGGCCTACCCTACCTTAAACATGCTCAGAACACTCACATTAGCCTACGGTTGGGCAAAATCATCTAACACAAAGCAGTTTTTATAATAAAGTGTGGAATATATCATGTAATTTATTGAATATTGTACTGAAAGTGGAAAACAGAGCAGTCGCATGGGTATCTGATGCATGGTTTCTATTGAACACGTACCATTTTCACTGCTGTGAAGTTGAGACTTTCTAAGTCAGGGACCATTTGTTACAGACTTGAGAGCACCTGTGGCTTCCCAAGGCCACAACCTACCTCTCAGCCAGTGTATCTGTCTAGAACAGTGGTTTCCAAACCTTTTACTCTCACCCCTGAACATAACTGAGGACCCTAAAGAGCAATTTTTTTCCATGTGAGTTATACCTATTGATATTTACTGTTTTAGAAATTAAAGCTCAGCCATTTAAAAATATTTATTTAGTAATTCATTTAGAAATAATTATGAACAAATTTCATGTTATAACAAATTACATTTTCATGAAAAATAACTATTTTCCAAAACAAAAAATTGTTAGTTAAGAGTGGCATTGTTTTACATTTTTGAGAACCTCTTTGATAGTGGGCTTAATAAAAAGCAGGTGGGTTCCATTCTCATGTCTGTTTCTGTGGTTTTGGCTGAAGCATGTGAAGAAAATCCTTTTCGGGTCATTGTGGACAGTGGTCTTGATACTACATCAGAACTTGACAAGGGGTCATTCCCAAAAGGAGAGCTGCAATTCAGACCCCAAAGCCTTACCAATAAACCGTCTGCATGATTACACTCAAACCCATTGTTCTATCTTGGATTTTTATCCAAACATAATCTTGCAACATTATGCATCAGTCATTTGAAAAATACTGGTTCACTGAGTTATGCAAATCTTCCAAATATTTACACATTTTAGTTGTATTCTAACAAAATACATTAGTTAATACAACACTTGTATCAGTAGCAAATGTTTTAAATATTGAGAGGCTATCAAGCTTGTGGTGGTAGAGACAAGATTCCCAGAATTTTAGTTTTCAACTTGAAAGCTCAGATTTCATCATTTATTACCGGCAACAAATACTGTCAGCTATATGAAGCGAAAGGTTCACCTTCGAGAAAATTTCTGCCAAAAACTCAAGCACAAGTAAATATAGTTGGTAGGTCAGTTATACCTTCAATGGTGAAAGTATATGGTAGTCCAGGAAAAACGCGGCTACTGTAGCTAGCAACTCAATCACATAGCACGCTTCCTCGAGAAAATGATCCTATTTGATTCACAGCAGAAGTGCTTTACAAACACCATTTCATCCCAAAGCCCATCACAAAGAAAGGTACTCAAGGGTCAGAATTTAATAAAATTAACCATGTTTACTGATTCAACAAGGACATTCTTATATGACACTGTTTTCACCCCATGCCACCGTGTGGTATGAAAAACACTGTGACCATTGGAACAGTCTGGGGCCCTGGCCTGCAGCCCGCTCAAGGACAGCGGCTGTCCACCACCACCTCTGGACCACGTAAATGTCAGCATGGTGAAAAGGCAAACCCACCTGGAGACTGTCATGAACACAGTTCCACCAGGCAGACCCCCTGGAGAGGCTGGGAATGCCACACTCCGGGAACCTCTGCTCTGAAATGCTCCGTCCTCATACAGGCAAAGAGAGGACCCAGCCTAACGTGACTACTTCACTCATCTCTCTGCCTCCAAGCTATTCGAGATCTTCTTCCAAACAGCTGCTTGCACACACTGCACAATGCACACGTACCATACGTGCTTTTGGCATTTTTGAAAATTGGAAATGGGTAAGTGTAGGGGATTGAATTATGTCCCCCACAAACTCACTGGAGCTTAATTGTGTCCCCCAAGTTTTATGGATTAGAAACTTAGTCCCCACTGTGACTGTTAAGAGGGTGGGAAATCCTATTATGGTAATTGAAAGGTGGAGCCTTGAAGGGGTGATTGGATTATAGGATCATGTAGTAATGAATGGATTAAAAATGGTGGTCAAGCGTGGTTCTGAGGGCTTTAAAGGAAGAGAGAAGAGAATCTCTCTGCTTCCACCACCTGGCAATGTGAGACCCCTGGGTCACTGATGCCACCACCAGATGGACTTGGGACCTACCAGCCTCAGAAACTGCAAGCAATAAATTTCATTTTCTTTATAAATCACCCAGTTTCAAGTATTTTGTTATAAGCAACAGGAATGGACTAAAGCACTAAGATTGATGGCTGCCCTCCGTGCACAGCCACTGTCTGCCCAGTCCTGCCCTGTGCTCAGAGCATTGTGACCGCTCTCCACGCCGACCAAATCTGCTCTACAGAGAGGCCATCTCCGCCTGCCTGCCCGCCGCCATCGGCTGCCGCAAATGCTCGCCTACAGAAAACACTTCATTTGGCTAACTTGTAGCTTATTCCCGAACACTTTCAACTACTACATCATTTTCAGATACTTTTTGACTAAATGACCATTTTGATGGAGCCAAGCACCCTTCAGATTTGCAAAGGCAATTTGGCCACCTTTCTTCTGTTGGTCGGAAGGAGAGAGGCAAGGGCACCTCGCAGTTTGTTAACCTGCACGCCGCACCAACAATTCCTCATAAGGGGGTCCCTTTCAGTAATAAAATCAAGATTGTGATTGCTAGCACAAGATTCATAGCATTTAGAGTGCCAGTAAACTGTAGATTGTGAATCCCTTAAATGCTTGTTTACCCTATCTTGCTGTATCTTAAATGCTGATATCAGAATTTTTATGGAGAGTTTCTAGCCTCTCTGAGTTTTTCATTAGACTGTGAATGGTAAATGACACACTTTTCAAAGTTTACGTTCTCTTTCTTGGCTAGATCTACAAAAATAAGATTCATACATTCTTGCCTCTGCCAGCAATTCCATGGCTAAAAACTATTCATTGCAAAATAGAAATAGATTCTTATTTTGCTCTGATATAGATTCACAAAATATAGAGGAAAATTTGCTCACATTGTATCCAGTCTCTCTGTTTATTAAAATTTAAATAATGCTGAGTTAGCCATTTAATGAATCAAAATTTCAAACGTAGGTATTCAATCCATGTAGAACTATGGGTTCCAGGTACATTTCAAGGAAAAACTCAGATAAACCCATCTCAGTTTACTAAATGTGCTCAAAGCAACTAAAGTGTAAAGTGAACTATATTTTTAAAAAACATTTTATATTACAGATAAAGACATGTTTCCAAGTAAGAAAATGCCAACAGGCAGATCTGAAACTGTTAGGTGAGAAGGGAATTAACAGAGACCCATTAGCCTGACGAACCTCCCAGCTTGCCTCGCAGGAGTTTGGGTCCCACGTCAGAAGGACTGGCCTGGGTGAGCAGTGCTACCAGGGCTGTGGCTGTTTAACAAACCAAGCTTTGGGTAGAGACTATCAAAGGGCTGTGTCCACCTCCAAGGGAAAACAGCCAGCAAAGTCTAAGATTTGGAGGCAAATGGAAAACAGAACCAACAGGAACTGGCAACCCCCCTGCTGAGAGGGGAGAGAAAAAAGATGCAGAGTATGGATGCGGGAATTTGTAACCCAAGGGAGGGGACCGAGGTGGGCTGTGACTGGAGAAGCCACAGGAAGCCCTGGTTTAGGGTCGAGGAGACTAAAGCTGCTGAGACATGGGAACAAGTGTCTTCCTGGCCAGAATGCACAGTGGGGCGTGAGCGTGTCATGGGGCCGCAGCACATCACTACCTATGGTGGCTGGTGCCTCCATCTTTTGACTTGGGTTAAATCACTTAGGAAAGTTTCCAAAGACAAGATTTTTCAATCGAGCCAAACATAAAGGAACTTTCAGTTTTGAGTATTCTGTACATTTAGTAGAAACCACAGGGAACTGATGAATGTCAACAGTTTATTTCACTCCATGTGAGCCATAAGGTGTGCAAGAAACCAAATTCCACCTAAGTGTGCCTGTGGAACTCAGGAGGTCAGAGGGGAGCTGGACCTGTGCCCCGCAGTGTGGCTGGCATCAAGCCCCTGGCAGGGTGTGGGCATGAGCATCATCCTCCCCAAGCACCTGCCATGTCTGGTGGTGACTTGACAGCACACAGTGAGGAGACGTGCTGGCCCCACCCCAGCCAAGGTGGTGTGAGCAGCCAGGTTGTGCTGACATTCCACTGCAGACCCACTCACGAGATGCCAGGTGGTGAGCACAGAATCATGACATGCCAGTGCTGGGCCTGGCGACCGTGAGAACTGATGCCCTGACCTCCTCCTCAGAATCTGCTCTGCAGCCACACCACACCTCACCACACCACACCACCTGGGGCTCCAGAGGACTTGTCCACTAACAAGGGGAAAGGGGTAGCAAAAGCGATATAAAGATATAGGCCTCTTTCAGCCTCCAACAGACCAAGAGCAATGCAACTGAAGCCTAAAGTGTGGCAGTATCCAGAGCGGCACAGAGTTTGAAAGCAATTGCACCAGGCTATGGCCAGAAACATTTACAGAATAACTCCTCTTCCCCAGCAATCTGGGCTAATGTGTCCTAGATGTCCCCAAATGTCTCTCTTTTCATTAAGCTCTGCAAATACATACGTGTGTATGTGATACTTAACACAATAAGTATAACAGCTCCCAGTTGTTGAGCGCTTCCTTGGTAGTTTGCGTGATGCCGGGCATTTTCCAAACACCACTGCGGCCCTGTGAAGGAAGTGTGCTATGAGGCACCACTTCACAGAGGACAAGTGAGGGCTGGGGCTGAGGAGCTCATTCACGATCACAGAGCTGCTCACGGTGCACGCAGGACTGGACCCCAGGGTTCCAGGGCCAAGGCTCGTCACAGCCTCTTTAATGGAAGTCATGGAGTGGCTCTCAGCCACCCTGAATCCACTGCTCCTATCCTGGGTGCATGACTGAGCATGGGAGGAACATGGCAGAGAAAGGGACAACAAGCTACTACAGAGAAATATGAAAACAGATGAAAGCAAGACATAAGACTTCTGTTTATAAAGAGTTTTTAAATGGTGTAAGAAAATGTACACTGTATTACCTTTCTATTGCTGCAAAACAAATAGTCGCAAATTTAGTGGCTTGAAACACCATAGATTTGCTATCTCATAATTTCCATGGGTCAGGAGTCCAGGTATGGTCACCTGGGTTCCCTGCTCAGGGTCTCTCTCACAGGGTGAAATCAGAGTGTCATCTACAACTGTGATCCCAGCAGCTGAGGCCCAGAGTCCTCTTCCAAACTCCCTGTTTATTGGCAGGATTCATTTCCTCGCAGCTGCAGGATGAGGTCCTGTGTTCTTCAGCCACTAGCTAGGAACTCAAATCACAAAGTCCACCTGCAGTTCTTCCCAAAGGCCTTCCTCTTGCAACACTCCCTCAATAGTGGGGAATAATTAGTCCCAGACTAAATGCCACTCCAGTTCCAATTAATGAATCTTAAAAGCAAGAGCCAAAAGGATCTGTTTCCATGTAACTTACCTGCCTCCCAGAATGAAGCTAAAGGACATTTTATTTTTTAAAATAGCCCAGCATCCAACCAAGTAAGACTGACATATAAAGCATCCAATCAAAAATTACCAGAGAAGCATGAAAGAAGGAAAATACAAGTACTGTGTGGGGGAAAAAAAATCGGTCAATCAAAATCAACCCAAAACTGACACACATGTTAGAATTAGATGCAGAAAAGGATATTAAAACAGTCATTATAACTGTATTTCTTATGTCAAAAAGGTAAGTAGAAAAATATAAGATATAAAAATGATACTTTTAGAGATAAAAAGGACAGTATCTCTGAAGAAAAACATACTGGATGGCACTAACAGCAATGAGACATTGCAGAAGAAAAGATAAGTGAACTTGAGAACAGAAACTAGCTGAAATGAAACACGGCCAGAAAAGATAATTTAAAAAACCCAAAATATTAGGGAACTCTGGGACATTTAAAACAGCCAAATATATACATAATTGGAGTCTCTGAAGTACAGGACAGTGGGAGAAACAGAAAAAAAAACATATTTGAAAACTTGAGGTCAAAAATTTTTCAAACTTGATAAAAACTATAAACTCACTAATCCAAGAAGCTCAGTGAAACCCATGCCCAAGAAACATGAATAAAATACACCAAAGCATAAAATTATCAAGTTGTTCAAAACCAGTAATAAAGATAAAAATCTTCAAAACAACTGGGGGGAGGATGTTACATATATATGAGGGTACTTCAAAAATTCATGGAAAAGCTCATATTATCTTTTCATCCTATTTTTTCCATCAACTTTTTCAAGGACCCTCATATGAACAAAAATAAGGATGACAGCAGATTTCTGGACAGAAACAATGAAAGCCAGGGGTCAGTGGAATGAGATCTTTCAAATAACAAAAAGAGAAAACTATCAACTAAAAAATTTATACACAACAAAAATAGTTTTTAAATATTAAGATTAAAATACCTTTTCAGACATAAAAAACTAAAAGAATTTATCACCAGCAGACCCCATAAGAGCAACGTAAAGTCCTCCAGTTAGAAGGAAAATGACACCAAATTGAAGGGGACAACGTGGAAGAACTGGAATTCTCACACACTATTGTAGGAAGCACAACAGTACAGGCACTCTGGAAAACAGCATGGCTCTTTGCTAAAGTGTGAAAACATCCACTGAGCACATGATCCACTCCTAGGTGTTTACCTAAGAGAAACAAAAGCACATGTCTTTACAAAGACTTCTACATAAATGTTGGTAACAGTGTTATTTGTAATAGCCAAACATTGCTTCTCAGCCTTTTGGCTAAGATCAAGTGTAATAGCCAAACACTGGAGGAAAATGCCTCAGTGTACAACAGATAAATGATAAACCACGGTGCACCTGTACAACAGAATATTACTTAGCAACAAAAGACATGAACTGTTGATATACGCAACAACACGAATGAGCCTCAAAATAAATATGCTGGAACAAGTCAGACAAGAAAAAGACTATGTACTGTATGATTCCGTTTATAAGATTATAAAACTTGATACATATAAAATGTATATAATACATATATATGCCATTACAAAATTCTAGAAAATTCAGTCTAATGTATAGTGACAGCAGATCAGCGATTGCCCAGGGACAAGAGTGGAGGTCAGGGAGGGGCAGAAGAAGGGTCACAAAAGTACAAGAGGACACTCTGGGGTGATGGGAATATTCAACGTCTTGATTGTGGCCTTATATATTTCAAATATTACCAAATCGTATACCTTAAATATGCATACTTTTGTATGTCATTTAACATCTCAATAATGCTGTTTTTGACCAAAAAAAAAAAAAATTAAAAAAGACAGCACACCAGTATGCTGTCCTCCACTATGGGTTCTATAATTACAGCCCTATTTTGAAGAAAAACCCTGCTCACCTTTCCCAGTGTGATTATTTGCTCCTATTTTACACAATGAAATACCAATTCTCACCGATTAGGATGGCTAAAACCAAAAAGAAAAAATGTCAAGTGTTAAAGGACATGAAGAAACTGGAACCCTCGTACATTGCTGGTAGGAACATCAAATGGTCAGCTGCTGTGGGAAAACTGTGTAGAGGGTTCTCAAAATACTAAATGTGGAATTGCCATAGGACCCAGCATTTCTACTCTTAGGCGTACACCCAAGAGAAATGAAAACATATGCACAAGGGTTCAGAGCAGCCTTATTCACCGTGGCCCAAAGGTGGAAACAACCCAAATGTCCATCAACTGATAAATGGGTAAACAAAATGTGGTCTACCCATACGAAGGAATTTTGTTTGGCCGAAAAAAGGAAGTCCTGACACATGCTAAAACATGGATGAACCTTGAAAACATTATGTTAAGAAAGTCAGTCATGAAAAGCTATACATTATGTAATTCCCTTTATGCAAAATGTCCAGATGAGGCAAATCCACAGAAACAGAAAGGGACTAGTGGTGGGCTGGGGCCAGGAAGAGAAGGACCAGGAAATAAGTGCACCTGTGGCAGAGGACATTTAAACAGCACGCTACACACGACACGGAGACAGGGCACCCCCTACACGCTAAGGAGGATGCAGCTGGGCACGGTAAGAAAAAGTTCTGAAAAGGGGAAGGACAGGACCAAAACCGCGACTCTGGGTTGCAACCTGTCCAAGGAAGGTCACACCCCACCCACTGTAAGGAAAGGAAAATCGACTTCTCCAGTTGTATTTTGAACTACAAAGCAACACACTAACTCGATCCAAAATAGGCATAAAATTTACAAAAAAACAACAGAGAAGTAGCTGCCTTACAAAAATATCTGATGGATAAATAATTAGCTTCTCTCGTCCCTTTATAAATTTCTGCGGAACCCCAAAAGATTACCTCTATAAACAATAAATTAGGTCCTCGGATGATAATGGGTCTTCTGCTGTTGTTATTTTTATGTTGATTTTAGAATAATTGTTTATTGTTAGATTGGTTAAATGTTTAGCTATTTGAATTTCCATCTGATGTTAATTTAACTTATTACTACAAGTTAAATCAAGTACACCCAAGGCAGTTTTACAGAAGCTTCCAGTGCACAGTTTATTACGTTTGTTCCTTGTTTGAGGAAGCCACACAGACCTCTCTTTCTCCCCCTATTGTTATGGAAGGATGCAAGACAGCCTTTCAGAAAGATATAAGATTTTCCCCCTCAAGATTGTTCATCTTTTGTGTTGGCAATCTGTCTTTTAGGAAAGATAGAATAAAGCCGATATTTAGGTTTATCAAGTGATTCAGTGCAAGCATCTCTCAAAACCATGATCAATATTCTCATGTTTTTAGCACTGTTTTCAGTCATAAATATCTTTCCTCTAAAAAAGAAATAATTCTCCTTTCAGTCAACAGCACCCGCAGTCGATACGCAGTCCACAGGGCAGCCACGTGGCCTGGTCAGGTGCGGGCACCTGCTGCAGGCCACCTTTTCATTAGGAGCCGAGACCCCGCGGGTGCGCTAAAATCTACGTGCCTCACCCAAACAGGGAAAACCATAAAGAGAATTGAGATACCCAAAAAAGCAGGAACAGGAGTTTTTGTTTTGAAGCATAACATCATCTGTACTAAGTTTTACGTACCATTTTGCTCCTCTCAGCTCCACCAAAAAAAACAAAGTCAAGATTGACTTTATCGTTTAGAAATAATACATAATATCCTTGTAAAAGTTCACATCTAAACATTGAGAAAGGCTGCACAGAGAATGGAAGTTTAAAAGGCACACAATTAGACATTTTAAAAAGTAAATGGAGTGAAATCTACCCTGGTAAGAACCTCACTTCTAATGTAATCTGTTAAATGCTCGTCAGCCACCCACCAAAAGCAGAGCACGGACATACTCTGTCCTGTGGTAACCAGAGTTAAAACCCTAGAGAGGTCACTGTGAACGAATTCCCCGACAATAGACCACTATCTCATCGGCATAAGCACATTATAAAACTGCTCCCAAACAATGGCTTTACACGGTGGCCACCAGGCCCCTCGGGGAAGGAGGCATTTTGCAAGTGTCCAGTGAGGCCAGGTGTGGACCCCAGGCACTCCCGAAATGGGGCCAGGGCAAGATCAGCTGCTTCTAGCCACCATCATAAGGACCCTTTACAGTGTCCCTCACTGCAGACTAACTCCCAATGCTCTCATGTTCAAAAAGGAGAAATTTAATACGAATGCTAAAAAGGAATCTCCCTTGTCAGGACCAGGTTCTGCTGACAGGAGTGTAGCTGGCCGTCTGGGCTCCCACTTTTGGGAGAGTCTTATTTATAGACAGGAAAACGGCTCCTACAAAATATCAATCAAGCAGTCTACAGTCAGCAGAGAGTTGATTGGCTACCTTTTCATATTTTCTAAATATCAAGGATGGAAACTACTGAATATAAACTGCTGCTTTAAAATGCTTAGCCAGGGCATCCCACTGACATGGTTTCACTTCCGGGCACCGTGATAGGGTGTGGCCACACCAGCACCACAAATCGCTACTGAGCATCCTCACAAAAACTGTCTTACTGTACAGACAGCCAAAGTCCTCTTCCTCGGTACACTGAGACACCTTTAATTTTCTTAATGATCTCAGAACTTTTTACTCTGAGAAGTGTCTGCCCTTGGGCAAGTAGAAAACATACCAATTTTGACCATTTAGATTCTGGGTGCCTGTGTCTTTTCTTTTGTTTCATCAGAAATTACAGCTTCATCCGAATTAGAAATACTCATAGACAGGAATAATGAGATGATCTATTGGTAAAACATAACCTGTTTGGCTGTGAGGCTACACCAATGACCTGGGGTCATAAAGACCTGGAGTCCTGTTCTCTAAGAACTGCCATCCAAGGAGTAATCAGGTCCCACACATAATGGCCCCAGGCCTGTAACCCTCCCCAACCAGATGAGGACGGAGGAAATCACAGCCTGTGAGTGGCTCTGTTATGCCCCCACAGGACCTCAGGGATGGGACAGCAGAACGTGAGCCACAGGAAACTGAAGACACTTGCAGAGCGCCGCACGTCCGAGAGGTTCGCCATGGGACAGGTCACGTCACATTGCGTGTTCTCCATCTTTCAACTCACACGGCAGCCATGCTGTCAACAATTATCCACTAATACAGCTGTTTCCCCTTTCTGATCTTACAAAGCAGCGTCATCCTTTCCTCACAGAGTGCCATGTACTAACAATGCTTGGTGACGGAACAAAAGTGCTTGGTGACGGAACAAAACTCAACTGTAGACATCCCCAAAGAACTCGCCCTGGGTCCTGGGCCCATCTTACTAGAACTCACAGTTCCAGAAGACCACAGGAATCTGTCAGAGAAAGGGCACATTTCTCAAAACTATAGCTCCTAGAAATGTCATTGTGTCAACTAAGGGGAACACGGCTCTCAACAAACAGTGTTGGCAACAAAGATCTAAACAAAATGGAATCACACGGGGACGCTTGCTTCCTGGACCTGCCCAGCAATGGGGGTCTGCACGGCCTTCAGCTGCTGCTGCTGGGTGGGGTCCCATGGTCCCAGCAGAGGCCACTGTCTAGAGGACACATGCTTGAAGGGCCAGGCTGGGGGAAGGGAAGCTGTGTACTGACTGTGGTGTATTGTACGGTAGACGGCATGGGCCACCCAGCCGAAACGAAGCCCCAGACCAGAAGCTAGTTAGCAGGTCTCTGTCACTTAAGCCCACAAGCTCTGGAGCCAGCCTCCCTGCATTTAAACCCTGTCCCCACCTCTGAGGAACTGTGTGATCTTGAGCTAATTACTGCCCCTCCCCATGCCTCGGTTTCCCCTCTGTAGCACAATCATAGTAGCTACCTCACGGGGCTATCGTAAAGATTAAATCAGATTAAAACATTTAAACCGAATCCAAAGGTGCCTGACAAACAGTATGTAGAGACAAAACCATCAGCTACCATGGTTCTTCCTATCGCCACGTGGCCTCGACCCTGGGCGCTTCACCATCAGTGTCCCTGCCCGTTAATGAGGTGGCCTCTGACTTGTTCTGAGACACTAACAACACTCCACAGCTCAAGAGCACAACACTAGCCACGAAGAAGGGAGTTCTCTGACAATGACGGCCTTTCCTCTGGATAGATGACACGTCTCCTCCTTCGTAGCCAGGCCACCTCTTCAGGACTGTGCTCCTCATTCACCAAAACAGTGACCTGTGACCTTGGAGGTTCAGAGCTACCGTGCTCACACACCAACACAAATAGCCCACCCGCCGCACCCTGGGGCTGGCACAGCTCGTCAAGAAGAAAGCAGCTCTTCACCTTGTTAATGCTGCTCCCACGATGTCAACAGGCTGAGAATCCGTGACAAAAATCACCAAAGTACACAGGGCCCTTCAGTTCACCTTGTACAGAAACACCCCTAGGAATCCCACCACGCGCGCCTCTTACACGCTCAGAGGTCCCCAAAGGTTCCAGTCCCCATGCCCTGGCTGCGCCTCCTATGTCACATGCTGGCACTCCTGATGAGGGGGTGTCTCCTGCTTGGATTTGGTCCTCAGCTAGGTTCTCGTTCTAATACTCAGTGCAAGGATATTTTTGGAACTTAGAACACATTTTCGAAAAGAAAGTTACGACCCCAGGCTGTGCCAGAAATGCCAGTTTAGCCCATGATCTGTCTGAATCAGCAGGGAAGCTGCCCTGCGGAACCTGCTCAGAACTTACTGACCACACGGTGTCTGTGGGAAAAGGTGCTCCCATAACAAAGTGCATGGTTTCTGTCATAGACATGGCCACCTCCCCCCTGAGGGAGCTAAGGGGAAGGAGGGCATGCCCCCCTGGACGCTCCACAGCACCAACTATTAACTCCAAGAGTGAGTGAGAAGAAACTGAATGCAGTAGAAATGGACGTGTCTACACTCCACCCCCAGGTCCCTGGCACGGATGAGAGTGAACCTGCAGAGAGCTCAGCCTGCTCTGCCTGCCGCGGGGCCGTGCTGTCAAGGTTAACTGCTGATGGCTGGAGGCTGGGCCAAGTCCTCAGTGGCTTTCAGGGGACACGGGGCCTCAGCTGGGCAACGGGGAGCTTCTTCTCTAGCTCTGTCTACAAGTCCTTTGTCCCTTAGAAACAAGGAATAAGCCAGGAACCAAATTCCACATGCCATCTGGGACCTCCACACTAGGGGAGGCTTGGGTGCCACAGTTCTTCCCGAAGAGAGCACGGGCTTTGTGACAGCGGATTCCCCTCCTGGCTTTTAAAGTCCAAGGATTCTTTGATGGGTAGATCTTTTTTATCTACTTTCCAAAGGTCACAGCTGTCTTCCGGACAGATGACACTGCTTGAAGCCTGGGAAGCCTAATAAATGGGAGGTTTGTGTGCTTTAGAGGAAAAATAAAAATAAGGACCTGACAATGCCACACGTTGGACTTTCTGAGGAATGTTCCCCCAGATCTGCTAACCCATGCAAGGACCTGTTCGCAGCGGGCCATCTCTGCACAGAGCTTTCCACCTGCTGTCTTTTTACTTCTGACCGTTCCTGTTCTACAACAGTGAAAATAGCAACGTATAGGTTAACTTTCCCCAAATCCCAGTTGGTTACTATCAGAGCTGACGTCTGTCTGTGAGACTCCAGAGCCTGTAAACTCAACCATGATGTACCAACACCACCAAAGGTGAAGTACTACTCAGACACAGATGGACTGAACCTCCAAAAGAAGAAACGCAAAATTACTAGCCCAAATCCATTCTGTATGACCCCCTTTAAAACACGGATACTCAACTGAGATAATGCTATGCCTAAGGTAAATAAAAAGCATGCTTTAATAAAGATGCCCTTTTACATCTCCTGAATGCCGTAAAGCCTTTCAAAAATAATGAAGACGTGTTTAAGTACAAAGCACAAGGAAAACAGCCATGGGTCGTGAGTCCTGTCTCGAAACGCAGCAGGCTGCTTCACCTGACGTTGCCTGACCCAGAGAAGCCAGACTGGAGGTGAGCTGGAGAGCCCTGCCACTCGGGCCACGTGCCACAGGACCGCCGGGGCCCAGGTGAGCACCGAGTGTGGCTGCAGAGCCAGGTGACTGTGTGGAAGGAGGGAGAGTCTGTTTAACACGGTGCTCTGTGTATTTCCATTCCTGAATTTTCAGAATGGGTTACATAATTAGGAATCAGAAACAAGGGCCATTTTTTCCACCCATTTTGAAAAATGTTCTGCTAATCTTCCATTCTTGTTTTAACTCAATATAAAAAATTAGTAAGATTTTTAAATCATTCTAATTTGTTAGGCCAATAGGACAGAAATTCTAGTAAGTTCCTGCATTCCTGGGATAACAGAATTGAAGCTGTTTTTAAAAGGCACAGTATGCTACAGTTATGATGTGCTTAAACGACGGAATGCTCACAAACTCACAAATGGCCGATGCTAACTTACATAATATTTAATATGCCTTAAATATCACCTCATCAGGAGATACACACTCCAAAGTGACGACTAAAGAGCCTTTTAGAAGTTTTTGTAGTAAAATTGGTACAACTTGGGAGAGGCGGAACTAAGGAGAGAAGATAAATTATTTTTAAATTGCTTCATAGCACTAGCTACCTTTACGTAAGCTCCTATTACGCGAAAGGCAATCTACAAACTTAGTTCTACACTCGACAACATTATGAGATGGTCTATTACTCTCATTCACAAATGGGGAAAATTCAGAGCAGAGGTTGGGAGATGTGCCCAACACAGTTGCCAGGCGGCCCTCTGGATCAGACACAGAGCCTGGTGCTTTTCACTGTCCCACAGCCTGCCTCTTCATAATAATCTGTTGGAGATGAGGGTCTGAGATACAAGAGATTTGAGCGGAATAAGGAGAAACACTGGCTTTGAAATAGCTATGCAGGCAGCAAAGATTTAACAATTTCTAGAGTAAGGAACTCAGTAGGAAAAAATCTGCTATGTCATTGAGGTCTACAAATGACACTCACAGAACTGTGTTTATAAACATGCACTAGAGCACCTAATCTGAACAAGGCCCCATGCTGAGCACTCGACACAGAGCAGGACCTCTGTAAGTGGTGCAATCCTCTTCAATGCACAGAGAAATTGAGGGCAGGCAGGCAGGATATCCTACCTCAGGCTACACAGTTGCAGGGTGGTAAGCTATGATTAGAACCCAGGTCTGTCTCCAAGCAGTGACTGCAGAGAAAAGTTTAATGAATCTTTTCCCCCAAACTACGGCTTATGTACATATATTTAAAGAGAATAAATGCTTCCTGCTAAAATATGATACAAAGTCATATACACATCAAAATCCTACACATTAAAACCTTAGCAAGAGTATTCTAAAATTTCTCAGAAAACTGTTCAATATGTTATGTGAGTTTGTTATAAACTAGAAGCCAACTAAGGAGATGAAATGTTATGAATAAACAATCTAAGAGTGAAAAGGCTGCCTTAGTACAAGCCAAGCCTCAGACCAGTGGTTTTCTCTGAAAATTAACACGATTCTACACGGGGGAAAAATGTGTATTTACGTACTCTTAGAAGGTCTTTTAAAGTGATATTTTTTTCCCCCAAAAGGTCAAGAAGCTACAGGTAGAGCTCAAGCTATTTGCTGAAAATTCAGAACATGAAATTCTTTAAATGAAGACTACAGTTGCACATAAATAACAGTATCATCTGTGACAGATTAGCAATTACAAGCTCCATCAATCCCTAAACTTCAGGGAATATGTTTGTTATTCAGTTGTTGGGTCAGGGGACATTTTGCCCCTTGCTACACCACTGCAGAACTAAGTACGGTACTGGGTTATGTCTTACTGCCCCCTAAAAAATGACTTAGAACAGTTTAATGACATAAAAATCTAATTATCCAAGTTGCAAAATAATTTATTTAGGACCCAAGGAAAATATTCTCAGTCCAATGGCCTTAGAAGAATTTTTATAATAAATATTAAATAAACTAAAATTTATACTCTTTTTAAAAATCTATTCATATGCCAGGCATTACCAAAAAATAAAAAATATGGTCCAGAATTAGATAATGAACAAACTATAAAGACTGTCAGCAGGCAGTTATTTCTTCTTGTCTTTGTACAATGTGTGTAACCAAAAAGTTGAATAATTCAAAGGGTATTGAAAAATTTGATTAAACATTTGAAAGAAAATAAAACTGGGTTCCGATGGAACTCCTTAAAAAATCCATTTCAAATAAAGATGAAAATGTAAAAACCAAAACCAAAATAGTGACAAAAAATAAGCATGATGATTAACAAAAAATATATGTAATCTTAAGGTAAAAAAAGGCCTCTGTGTAAGCATGCCATGATGTTTAAAAGTCATAGGAACAGATTGAAAAACCTGACCACAATCGCACCAACGTTACCTTCTCAGTTCTGACAAATGTACCATCGTGATGTAAGCTGTTAGCATTAGGAGAAGCTGGGTGAAGAGTACACCAGAGATCTCTTTACTATCTTTTCTGTAAATCTAAAATTACCTGGAAATTAAAAGTAAAAAAAAAGCCTGGCTATACACACACACACACACACACAATCTGAAAAAAACTTCCATGGACAAAATCAAAATAGAAATGATGATCTTTATTTAATATGCAAAAAGTTCTTACAAATCAATAAGAAAAAGACAAAACAACCCAACAGAAAAATAAGCAAGCTTTTTACCAAGGATACACAAATGACCGATATCATAGGGAAACATATCCAACCTCACTCAATTAAAATACAAAGAATTAAAATAGAGGGCAAATTTGCAAAGATCTACATTTTAAGTTCTACTCCTAAGAATTTATTCTACATAGACATGTGTAAGTACACAAAAATGTCTATATAAAAATGTCCATAATTAACTTTGCTTGAAATAGCTCAAAACCAAACAAGGACCAAAAAAATAAAAAACCTAGAAAGACTGTAAATGTACATTAATAGAGGCTCATTTAAGAGAAATATTGAAGCAGCATCTGGGTACATACATATACAATAAAATAAAAGCAATTGCTGGAAGAAAAAAATGGGGGCCTCAACCATCCTATGCAACAACTACTGGATGGCACGGTCTCCACCCCAAACTATCATAATTAACTGTGAATTGCATTTCAAGGCACTTTTCTATATGAAAACAATTTAATATTGATATCCACATGTACTGGGAAAAATTCTGATTTAATTTGCATCAGTTTGTTTCCATTCATCAGCATTCATAGTATAGTATGTTTTCAGCATGCTCAACTATTATACTTAATTCTAAGTTCCAAAAATCTGGAAAAACATATCACAGAGCAGAATCATGCCATGCAAATACATGCCACCTAGTCAGAAGACACTTCTATAAGCTTAGGGAAGGCTACCATAGGAGGGTTCTGGCTGATACAACAATTCAAGTTAAAGGGAGGTCTTTTGTAAGCCAAGTGATTTAAATTAATTTCTTTGAAATGAATCTAGTCTGTAAAATAACCTTAATGTGCTAATCTAAGATTTGAAGGAAAACTGTTGGGGACTCAGAATAATCAGGGGATCACAGGTTTTCCCGGACAAGTTTCACTAACATTGTATGCTCACCTTAGAATGAACTGCTCGTGACATAATCTTCACAAATCACAACTAAAAATCCAACTGGAAACTACATCAAAGCCCTTTATTTAAAACTCTCATATCTTCACCAATTTTTTTAAAAAGCAACACTTAGATTGTGAGCATGGTTTGGATATGTTTATCAAACCCAGATGTACTAACTGTAGGAAGATTACAGCTTAATTAAAGCCCTGGCAGGGTCAGTAACGTTCATATGCAAGATGTTCCCACAGTGTCGCTTGGGTACAATCAATTAAAATGTACCGTGAATTGTTAAATGGAAAAATCCAAAACAAGGGGCCTGTTGTCGCACCAAAGGTTCTTGCATATATTAAGAGGTTAATTTATACTTTGTTCTGATGCATGGGTATAAAAGTAATATTTATATCAGATATTCATAGCTTACTTAGATGATTGACATCAATTTCTCTTCATAATATGACCAGCAAATAAAACACACGGCAGCTCTAATATAAAGAAATAACATGTGACAAGGTTCCCTAAAACATTTCTATTTTGGACCTCACAAGCTAAATTGCTTTTGCTGGCCCCTTCCACCTCTCAGCATGGTTGACAGACAAATTGATCGAAACATTGGAAAATAATATGCTTGCAAAATTTCTCTGGGTGAGTTTTCAGTCTTTTGAATTTTTCATACAGGAACAAAATGAAAGATTGCCTCCTTGATTTTTCCTCCATTATGCGGCCGCATCTATGTACTACAGGAACATACAATACTTCAAACAGCAGCAATATGTTGTAAACAAAATGTATAACATTTTTCATAAAACACCCAAGCTGTGTGAAGTTCAGAGACTGGGTAGCAGGCATCTTTGCCCTGCAGATTATGTTGTTCAATTATAATGCATTCATACATTTGAAGTTGCCTGAGGGCCTCTCATTAGACTTAGGGGTGTTTATTACAGGAAATATTGCCTGTATCATTTAAGAAGTAAGAAGGCTAGGTGATTTGATTAGAAATGTTGACAGTTGAGGTGTGTAAAGAATATGTCATTCACCCACATTCTCCAACTTCAATATTGGGATCCTTCATTTTTTATGAATTCTATAAAGCCCTTTTTGAACTGCAGGTGCACGGAACCAAGAAGAAACTTTCTGTAGCGCGTGCTACGTGCACTAACGGTACGCCTTGATTTCTATTTGACTTGTTACTCTTAAGAGTATCGATACTATTTCACAGGCAAAGAGATTAGAAAATTTTTTTTTTAATTCAAGTTATGCTCAGCCACACATAGCTAAGGATGTAGAGAAAACATTAAAATATTCCTACATTATATCGACAGACCTTATCTACCACTGAACGACTGTACTGTCTCTCCATTTTCTGTTCTTCAGACACCCCAGGCCCTCAGGCTCTTAAAGAATTTTTAAATTAATGTCTATAGTATTATAGGATAGGCAGAATCCTCATACATTTAAATTTACACCTCATGAAAATTCTTATTAACTAAATTTTTTCCTCAATACTTGCAGGTCAAGAATCGATGAATAGTCAATTTTTTTCAGTCAAAATTAAACAAATCATAAAAAATGGCATAATTCTCGGCATTGCAGATTAGATTTAGTAGGTAATATCTGCCAGATATGAAAAACAGAGCTCATTGTGTTGCACTAAAATAATTTTCACCGCAGTATTTTTATTTCACTTCATCAGCTTCACCAGTTTTGATAAATAAGTTCACCACAATATTTCACAAAATAACTTGGTTTGAAAATAGACTTCGCAGGACCCCTATCCTGATGCCCTAAAACATGTGGGCACTGCGTGGGCACCAACCGTGGCAGGAGTTCAGGTGGGCGGCCGAGTCTGCCTGTGTATTTGCTCATGTCAGAGCAGTGCACCTGAGCAAGCTGTCATCAGACTCTTAACCCGTAAGCTCTTGACTGAACTTGCAGGTACTGATGACTTGCAAAACATGACACCAGCAAGAGCCACGAAAAAACAAGGGTTCTGTGGATATCTTCCTAAAAGCAAAAATCTTAGTTAAGAATACAAAGGAAGCTAAAGGCCCTTTGTTCCTACTCGAAACCTTTGATTCTTGCACAACTTGGACCCCAGTAATTATCAGTTAATGGCAATAAGACCAGTGACAATATTCACACGAAGCACAGTGGGCCGCCTGCAATGGCCACGTATGGCCACATATGTTCAGCGAGTGGAGAGTGGTGTGGCCACAGGTGATGGGGTGAAGAGATAGAAACGTCCCCCTTTCAAAGAAAGAGCATGTATTTTAGCTTAAACTCTAGAGTCGATCTATACTCAATTACTGAGAGCAACATGTTTAGGCAGCAAAGAATGAAATGAAATTCTCCTGATAAAGTCAAAAGGGATAAAAATAAATAAATAAATAAACTTTGCTTTTGAAAGCAAAAAAAAGTCTCTTGCAACCTGCACACACTCCTTAACTGTAATGACACCTATTAGGGCACCTGGGCCCTGTTAAGAACAGGTCCAACACACGGCAGTTGGCACATTAGGCTCAATCTGAAAAATCCTCAATTTTCAGTCCCTCCTGTTCCCTCCTCTGACGTATGGAGTACAAGGCCAGGAAGCAAAGTAGTGTTTCATTAACATGTCTACGACTCACCAAAGTTGTCAGCTTTTGATCCAAAATAATGGTTTTCTCATGGCCGAGACCCCGGGTAACAGGGTGGCCATATAACTTACCCAAGCCAGGTCCTGGTTAAGAGTAAAAAAGAGCCAGGTTAACCACAACACCAGACCATAGCAGAAACTGCCCCAACAGGCTGAGATGGATGGGCTCAGATTTAGAAACATCCTGGAAGACAAGTCTTTAACTTGGATGTAAGTTAACTAGTTATTATGCAAACCTTTAAGACAGACAGCTAATCCTGGGGGCAAATCTTTGCTGGGTTCGTTCTGAGTCAGCCATAGGCTGACACCAAACAAGTTGACAATGACGACTATTATCATCACTATTACCACCACCACCGGGACATCAGAAAATTTATTTCAGGCATTTGTGGGCCAGACCCCGGGCCAGGTGTTTTGCATCCATCATCGTATTTGAACCTGTGAGGCAAGTGTAAGGGTCCCATTTTAGCAGATGAGGAAATCACAGCTCGGAGAAGTTAAACAGCTGACGTAGCCTGCCAAAGCCAGGAAGGGGCAGAGCCGGAGTATGGACCCAACAGCCTGACTCTAAAAGCCATCATCTCATATCCCGTGGGGAGATGAGTGGGCTAGAAGACGAAGCCAGGGCTTGTTTTGTACCATAATTATGGAATTCAAAAGCCAAGTGTAAACATGACCTGTAAAATGTAGGTTATATCTTATAACGCCAGAAATGGCATAGAACATTTTGAAAGCCTGGATTCCAGAAATCTACTTTGATCCACGGGATAAGGAGAGGACTGCTGCAGCTCTACGAGAAATGACGAGGCTGACTGGGGCTCTGGGCTGGGGATGAGGACGACGGGAGAGGTGGGCAGGAGGCCGGGGCAGGGGCGGCCCCGTGACCTTGCTCCCCAGGCCGCAGGAAGCTGCTGAAGGGGCAACTCCAGAGTCTCACAGTAACTGTGGGCCTTCAAAGAGACTTCGCTTTTGTTACAGTCTGTAAGAACTGGTCACCAATGGCACTGATGGCAAATTTCTCTAATGTCTCCCAAGCATCTCAGAAATTCTTCTTTTTTTAAACGATAACCAAGTTTTGGATCAAGATCAATGTTTTTTTTTTCTTTTTACCTTATAGTACAGTAGAGTGCACTGGAAGTTCTTTGGTGTCCTCTTTGGAAATGTCTGGTTCTTCCTTGCCTCTCAAATCCCAGGACATCTGTCCCTGTGCAGGGCTCCCCGAGTGAGACCTCCTGGAATGCCAAGAAAAAGGAGGTTCCAAAGCCCATGTGACATCACTGTTATCCTGACTTGGAAGCCTGCTCCCCTGTCAGGACAGAACTAAAATGGTCCCTCAAATCTTAAAAATAACATTATAATCATAGTCCTTTAAAAAAAATACACATATGAAAAAAAATCTCAAGTGAATGCACGAATCCTAGAGGACACAATGCCAAGCTTACCATTCAGGAGATTAAGTTTTAATTTAATTAAAATTAAAGCAAGCTTAATGGGATGCCTATACATAAAAACAGCCAGTGCTCTCAGCCCACTCCTGACTTCTGTACTTTGACTTGGCTGGTCTGCATTGAAAGTGCAAGTATATTTCTCTAAATTGTTTATTTTGTTTTAACGCGCTTTAAAGTGCAACATTGCCTAATGTCTTATAAAAGCTACAATGTGGAACAGCAGCATTCTTAAGTTGGGAGTGACAAATCCGAGAAAACCTCTACAATTTGGCTTCCATATCTCTGAATTGGTATTTCAATGACAGATGTTTGTTGCGGCAAAAACCTCTGTCAGAACAAAATTAGGTGATCTATCATTTTAAGATATGGTCTTCATATACTGTTTACTCGAAGATATCACTTGCCTCAAGCCAATTTTGACCAAGAACATTTTGTGATATGGAAGTGATTTGTATATCATCATTTTTGTGATAAATGTAGCTCTTGAACACAAAATAACCCACCATTCCACAGTATTACAGTTAAAACTCCTGCACCAGTAAATCTGCACTACGGCTTTTATTACTACTAAGATACTGGATCTAGACTCCAGCAGATTTTTTTTTTTCCCCCTTGAATAAGGTTGCCACTTGCCCGCCTTCTGACTGGGGATAGGATTTTTAATCCGCATACTGGGGCACCCTAAACCCCATGCTCTTCCCAGTTTCTGAACCTTCTCAGGTCGATAGCTTCCTCTTGGAGAGCTCCCAAGGTTTCCAGGAAGCTCATGGCACCTGCTGAGCCACCCGCAACTCTCTTGCAGGCAGTCTCAGCCAGCAGAGCCACCAGCTGTCCAGAGATGCCCAACCTCCATGGTCAGTGACAGGGACACAGGATGGGGGGGAGTGTGGCTGGGAGCAGTCATTCTTCTGAGGGCAAAAGACAATGCCCCTCAAAACAGGGAGCTGTCTTCAGGTGGCCATGAAAGGTGGAGGTGACAGGCCAGCCACTGCCCCCACCCGCAGGCTGCAGGGGGTGGGCCCCGTAGGTCAGAGGCGGCTGAAGCACACACGAAGGCATTAGTTTCTGGTGAAAAAGAAAAACAAAGCAGCTCTCATTATCCCTTTTCTGGGTCTCTAAAACTGAAACACCTCAAAACATGCTGCCACATGGAGCTGGGGATGTAGGCACAAATCCTGGCAATGTGGCAGCATTTGTAACAGTTACGCGTCGCCTGCCAGACAGAGAGATGGCACCTCCTGGGTATCAATCACCAGCGATGACGGGTCGCTCATGGATCTCTTGGTCTAGCTGCTCTGACACACAGAACCTCTGATCTGCACAGACGTCGACATCCCCAGACTCCTCCTGCAACCCAAAGGCCCTGGAGCCAAGTCGAAGATGACTGGCTTCCTGGGGACTTCTGCAAGAGACCCCGAGAATCTTCTGCTGATGCTGGAACCACAGCAGGCCTTCCACAAGCTCGGACAAATGACCAACAAAGGAACAGAAGAAAAGGCAACTCCTGAGAAGCCAAGTGGTATTTGGCAATTCATGAATCCGAGGTGTTCCTTGATGGGACCCAAATCATCTCTGGAGAACATAACTGAAGCCAAGTGACATAACAGAAGTAAAACAGAATGTGGCCGAATCCTTGAGGAACCTGGTGTTTACAGTGGGAACGTTCCTAATAATGCCTTATATTTTTATAGCAGTCTACAGTTTTCAAACCAGGATTGTAGCTGCACCATCTCATGCTTATCTTCTGAACACTACAGTGACTACCAGTGTATGTCACACCCACATTACCAACGGGAATGGACACACCCTCTGCGCTCAGACATGTGGATCTTGGTGCCTGGCTTCTGGACTGTCACATCCTAGTCACTCACTCACTGAGCAGCGTGGAATCATGCCGTGTGCTGGAAGTACCCACCCCTGCCCCCCGGACACAAGATTTGTCTAGTTATTGGCTAAATACCCTGTTTCCCAAGAGCCAGAGATGATACAGGAACACCATGGACTTTTCATGCCTCAAAACCTATGCTGGTCTCAAGGGCCCGACCATGCATGGGAGTGAACTATGTAGAAGGCACAGCAGTGATCCTCGCCGTCCCACGTTCATGCTGACGCTGATTCAAATCCAGATACGAGTGCAGAGTTGATGGCAGGACATATTTGTATTATAGGCAAGTATGTAGCACCTCCTGTATGCACATCATCCTATGAAGAACGTGGGGCTGTGAGGGGAGAAAGGGCACGGTCTTTCCCCTTACGGAATGCACAACAGGCCAGGAGGTGACACTGCCAGTGTCTCCTGGACATCAGCTGAGTAGTCGCGGACAGTCACAGGTGACCACACTGGAGTCACTCCCATGCCACCAGCATCTCCTAGACATCAGCTGAGTGGTTATGGACAGTCACAGGTGCACACACTGGAGTTACTCCCACATAGCAGGAAAGTGGCAGATAGGCTGGGGCTGGATGGTCCATATGGATTCTCCCACTTGCTTGTGGTGGGCACTGCCTACGGCTGAGCCTCTCTCCAGCTGGCCTCTCATCCTCAGGCCCTGGCACAGGCCGCTTCACAGGACAGCCCTGGCTTTCCAGCAAGGTATAGGCAGAAGCTGCAAAGCCTCTGGAGGCCTATGTTCAGACTCCTCCAGTCACCAGGCCAGCCCAGATTCAAGGGGTGGATAAATAAACTCCACCCTTGCGAGGTGCACAAAGAGCTCACATGGTAGGCCCGACATTGCCATCCTCAGAAAGGACTGCCCACAAGGGTGGCCCTTGGCTGGCATCTGGTAACTTGGACTTGGGAGGGTCCCCACCACTCCCTGATACGGCAGCTCCCTGCACCTAAGCAGTCTGTACAAACCGTGTAGGTGATGCCATACACCTGCTTTCCTGCCGGGAGTCCGAACTCTCATATGTGCTATGCAGAGGTGCCATACGACCAGCCCAGGGAGAACCCAGGGAGGCTGCCCTAGACACGTGTTGCCATAACGTGCTGCTGGAAGAACTCAGCGTGTCCTGTGACCTGCCGGAGAGGACTCTGGAAGCTCACACCTGGCTCTCCCTGGACTGTGCCTGCCCACCTTTTCCCTCTGCTGATGTGGCTTCGTGTCCTTTTGCTGTGAGGAACCCACAGCCATGGGTATGATGACATGAACAGTCCTCCTAACAAGTCCTCGAACGTGGGGGAGGTCTTGGAACCCCGACACAGAGGTGAGGCAAGAATCACACGGCCAGGGCGTATGTGACAGGAGTGGAGGCCTGCTGCAGCCACCTGTGCACTGCATACCCCAGGACAATGGTGAGGCTGCTCCAGACAGCGGCCATCCAGAGAGAAAGAGGAAGGGGGCTGAGGAAGGAGGGGGAGGGAATAGCCACCGGGGTGGAAGCCGTCCTCAGATGGCGCAGGAGGCCAGGAGGAGAGAGGGGGACCTGAGGCAGCTGAGCAGGAAAGGCATCTAGTGTAATGCTAGAACCAGAGTGGTAGTGCTGACACTGCCCTTCACAATCCAGGGCAGGCAGCAGCCAGAGTCCACCTCGCCTCTGCTGACTGCCTCCATCCAGCTCCCCTGTGTTCTCTGGACCTGGTCAACTGAGGAGTCGCAGGCCAAAGTAAGGCCTGGGGGACTGTCCCCCATTCAGCCCTGGAGAGCTGGTCCCCTGGGCAGCCGGCCAGACTGATGTGAACAGTCGGTTCTGTGGGGGCCTGATAGCAGGAGGAGCTGAGGAGGAGTAGACTGTCCCCCAAAGAGGATCTGTGACATCTGACCTGTGACAGCATTCAGACCTGCAGTTCCAGCCTGTCCAGGGCCTGGCGTGGGTCAGGAGCCCTTACCACTGTGCCTGCCCCAGGCAAGGGTCAATTGCACCTCAGTGTACCAGGGCCCAAATCCCAGCAAAGAGCAGCAGGCACTCTGGGGACTCAGGGGTCTTCTGGGTGGTGACATTTCAATGCTCAGCACCACAAAATGAGCTACTTCAAATAGCACTCGATCATCAAAATATTCCAGGATCTCACATTAGAACCATAAATCCACTGGGAGACGGGGCTGCACAGGGTTTTCTTCTATGCACCATGTTTAGACATTCTCAGGGCTGCAGCAAAAGCCCACAGGCTGACCAAGAAAGAATTTATATTACACCTCACATGTCACACCTGAGACAGGTGCATGTTTAGACACAGTATAATCAGTACCAAGTCTCCCACATCCAAAGGAACAAGAAATTATAGTTGACCCTCACAACTTCTAAATTTCAATATTTTACATTCATTTTCAATTTATTTTTCTTCCAGCCACAAGACATGAATAGTCAAAACATGCAGTCGTATATTCATTGTTCAACAAGATATATTACAACACTCCTCTAACAGGCTGAGGGGTCCACACACCAGTATTACGTTTCTAACACATCTACCATATATTATTCAAAATGATGCTTTCATAGCCTTGTAGATCAGTTCAGAGGGTAGACTGTGTCTTTCACTATTTTTTTTACTGTCTTTTGCCTGTCAGATGCTCCGCATACCTATAACTCTGTAACTTCCCCACGTGCGAGGACATCAGGCCACGCTGGGTGACGTTCTCACTCACGCTGCTGCTGCCGGCTGCTCTGCTCGGGTTCTGGTCTCACACTGGGCCCAGCAGCAGTTTCACAGGTGAGAAGCCAGGACCGTATCTTGACCGCCCCTGCACGTCGTGTGCGCACAGAGCCTTGGCAGAGCTGCCGTTTTCATTTTCACAGGCACAGCCTGCTACGTGTTGATTCTCCATGGGCCTTCCCTCTTACTTTATGAAAGTTTTAATCTGCTGGGGGAAAGAGGAGGCAGCCTTCAGATGAGCTAAACCTGCTAATGGGAAACAGCCTCCAGCTCTGAGCTGGAGGAGAAGACCCCGAGGGTGGCGGCTCAGGCGGTGCAGGGGAGGCTGGGCCACAGAGGAGAGAGGCTTGGGCACCAGTCTACTCTGGATCTGCACCGCACTGAGCACAGGGGCTGAGGCAGGCCTCCTAGACGGGCACAGAAGGCGGGAGGAGCTGGGCACTGGAGGAGGAGGTGTCCAGGAAGACAAATGGCAGCAGAAACAGAGAAGGGAGAGAAGAAGCAGAGCAGAAGGAGGACAGAGAAGAGGAAGGGAGGAGGGACAGGAGAAAGCTGCTCTTGGGAAGGGCAGAGGTGCTGGGAAGGATGAGGACAGACACACTCATTTGTCCTGCAATGCCATGTCCACGTCCATGTCCACCCTCTGTCTGCTCAGCACTGCACCCGGCCTGTCTCTTCATTTCTGGCCATTTTCAGATATAGAAGGCGAGAGGCACAGCAAGGACAGACGAAGGTCAAGATGTCACCTTCCACCAGACATGCTGCACGCAGAAGCAGAGTGGAAAAGTTCTTGATTATTGGGCATTTAAACCATTAAAACAGTCCATTCCCAGCAGCACAAGGAGATTCATCCTCGTAATGATCAAACCGAGGCCCTGTAAGAACCAGAAGGGGCTTGTGAATCACAGATTCAATCACGTTCTGGGTAATTTTAAGGTGAAGTATATTTAATTGTATCGCAGAACTCCAGAAATCAGCAATGCATGAATGACAGACTCCTCTCTATCAGCCAGCACGACCCGCCTGACCTTGCCTCGGGGCAGGAAGGGAAAGGCCCCACGAGAAAGTGGGATTCTGTGTGCTCACACGACATCCAATTCTTGTGAGTTTTTAAAAAATTTAATTTCCATGATAAAACTTATCACTTAGAAAAGTGATCTCTAACAACAGGAAAGAAGAATTTTTAAATACGTGCATGAGATAAAACCCTCTGGAGCATGTGAATGCAGGGGGCTGAAAGTGGTACTCGAGGTCACAACACTGACCAGAGAGGGCCATAGAAGACCCTGCTTCAGGACACCAGTGGGGTCTGATTCACCCACGAAGGACGTCGACAGGCATCACAGCCTGGACACCACTAGAAACCCCAGCGCTGTGCCCGCCTCTGCACCCTGGGTGCCTTGGACGCACAGAGTGCACGGTGGACACTCAACAGCTGTAGAGGAGACGACTCTACAGGATTCATTCTCCACCATGCACAGTTCTAAGTCAGCGCACGTGTGTTCTCAGCTGTTCCTCCCCAAACACCGCCAGACTGGCGTCAACTTCGTTCTACAAAGAGACCTAGAAGAGGTGGTACGTCTCCGTAAGTCACACAGCTAACAAGAGGAAGAGCCAGGAACGGCTCAGACCAGTCTTCTTGGATCCCAGGCCCAGCACTGTCCCCTTCCCTGGCAAGGGTTATCGGCACTGAGTGGTGTTTACAGAGCAGACCCATTTCCACCCGTAACAGGAACTGCCGCCTGGCTAATCCACACAGGACCGCTCTCAAGACTAGGAATTTCACGTCTGTCACAAAAATGCCCATCACGTTTAATGTGGTTATTCCAAGAAGTTCTGTCTCTTTGCTAGTTGTCCTGATAATAAACCACACAATCACTCACATTTCTGTACACATAAAATCAGGGCTGTGGCATCCCATCACAATCAGGAGCATGGCTGACCATCAAATCCTGGCACAAAGCCACAGATGGACAAGGTGCCAGAGAGGTGGGAGTAGGGCTGGAATGGCATTCCAAAGCAAATACCACCACACGGAATATTTTTAAAATGCTGTATCAAGAGACTGGCAAGATGCTTAAAACTTAAGCTGCAGAGTTCGGAGGGGACAGTGACAGAGTGTTCTGAAGGATTTTGGTCATGAATGGTATATAATTTTTACAACAAGCCCTGCTCCGGTCATAAAATCCTTTATTCGCCCATGCCACTCCCTGTCAGGGCGCAGTGTGCCCCCAACCCCGGCCCGTGCTACGCATGCTACCAGCCTTTCGTCTATCTGCATGCTAAGCTGCTCCTAGAAGACTCGGCTCTTTTTAAATTTTGTTAGCGGGTCCATATTATGCAGCTCATTACAAGTGTTCCTAACTCTTAGACAATGACTCTGTGGAGTCAACGGCGTGGCTAATGAAGTGTAAAGCTTTAACAACAAATCATTTACAAGTCCTGGGTGCTGTATTTCTAATGCAGGAAGTTTTTAATCATAAGCAAATGTAATCATTTATGTTAAGCAACCCATGGACCTGGTCAATGTAGCACAAACAGCCATTAAGCAAAAATTATGACAAGAAGGAGAGAGAGTCGTAACAATGCAGACGTAGCAGTTTATGCTACTTGTGGGCTCTAATAAACTTTGTCTTGGTAACACTGAACCCAACCCTTCCCGTGCATAATTCTAGGCTTGAGGGTGGGCTCGAAGTCCTTCCTCACAGACAACTGTGACTTTAGCTATCGCACCACAGACATGATACCATCTTAACACCGAAACTAGCAAAATTGTTACAGTGGCAATGTGTGACATTTCTCAAACTGTTCAACTTCTTTGAGCTTCTGCACCTGAAGAAGCCAGTGTGACCCCAGCCCACGGCAGAGTGCTGGGGCGGGCATGGGACAGTGATGTGTGGGTAGCTTCTGCTCCCCTCATTTGGGGTCTGCCGTGGCAGAACAGCCCCTGACGGGACAGCAGAGCCACAGTCAAACTACCAGGTGTGGGCCGGCCCGGTGGCGCACTGGAGAGTGCGCCGCTTGGGAGTGTGGCGGCGCCCCCGCCGAGGGTTCGGATCCCATGTGGTGACCGTTCCCGCTCACTGGTTGAGCGCGGCGCGGGCGCGACACCGAGGGTTGCAATCTCGTACCGGTCAGTAAAAAAAAACAAAAAGGAAAAAAAAAAAAAAAAAAAAAAACAACTACCAGGTGCCAAGGGCTCCTTCCTGATCCTTCACTCACTGTCTACCACCTGCACCCGGACCAGCCCCAAGTGACCATCTGCACCCACACTGTGTCTAATGCGGAAAGTCTTCCCCATTGGGACACAGCCTGGGCTCCACCCTCTCTTCAGTAGGAAAGTAGTCATTAGTGATATAGCAAGGAAAGTCAGATCGGGTAATAGGGAATCACAGTGTGTGACACTCCTGAATCTTTAAAAATACTAGGGCCACCAACTGGAGGCAGATGTTTAAGGAACACCTTCCCTGCCTCCCATCCTGACAGTTTGGCATGAGGACCTCAGCCCACTTGCATGACTTCCCTTCTGATATGATGCCGCAGGATGGGAAAGGAATGAGAAAAGAAACACTATTTGCAGAAATCAGCTTTAGAGAAAACATCTGAAAATATCTGTTTCTAAGAAGAAATACTGGCTCAGTATTATGCATTAGCCTTGTGTTTAGATGGTTTCAATGAAATTCAGTAGCTGCAACAAAGACAAAGGGAACCCAGAAGCAGACCTGAGCTCCAACAATATTGTGCTTTAATGGCAGAATGAAAATAATCTGTCAACAGGCCACAATAAAAGACGTTCAACTGATGAATGTGTCAGTGGTTAACTGCTTAATAATTTATATATTTGTATTGAACTTTAACACTGAAATGGCAGGACACATAAAATACTCAGATAATTTAATGTGAAATATCTGACTAAGTTCTGTGTATACAGTAGGCGCTCTGCCACACTAATGAATAGAAAAAGGATGACAGTCGGAAAGTAGACTATGGTTCATTTTGCAGAACAGGGTCAAAAATGCATAATTGCTTTAGCCCTTAATAAAGAGTACAAAAGAGACTAAAGGAATCTTATCAATATTCGTAGATGACACATACAGGAGATGTCCATCCATCCACTTGGAAATCCATTACTACCTTGTGCTACAGTAAAGCTGTATATAATATAGCTAGCTGTGTCTATGTTTTCATAACAATTTACCTGTAAAACTAACTGGTGTTTTTCCATTTTCAAAATAGTAAAGCATATTTCAAAAGATTTTCTCTATCACGTGCACACCTCAAATTGCAAAACTAAAGCAATTCCTTGAATTACCTCAACACATATTTAAGTAATCTTTGTTTTCATATAAAAACTTGCACATCAGACCCTGGAACGTTACATTGCAAGGTTCACTGGTATTGGTCAAGAACGCCCTGTGCTCTCCTATCAGGGTGATTAATGAAGGCACCTTTTTCACAGAATGTCAGACTTTGCCTTTTTAACAACTGACCTTTCATAGAATACTACTGAACTCATAATTCCACTTTTGTTCAGTTTCTTATTAGTGGAGTTAAAATTAATACTTATGGGAATGATGGCTAAGGTGATGCACAGTAAATCTTGGAGCACATCAGCCTTCCGTGCTGACTGTCCGAGGAACAGTACCCACATTTGTCTATTTCCATTGCACAGGCATTCTGCTAAAATTCTGTGTCCTTTCAAAAGACAAATTAGGGCAGTCTGCAGACCTCTTTTGAGAACAAAGGCGTACATTTTGAGAAAGACTTTAAAAGTTTGTAGTTTTTTTTAAAGGACCTAATAAAATTGCTAATTTCAATCATAAATTTCAAAGAATTTACTCTTATTCAGTTTTCTGAAACATTCCTGATGACCAAGATGATATACGGCACAACATACTCCATAACCCACATACATCTCTTAGAAGTGACAATTTAATAACCCATCAAGGCAACACAACACACCAAACCCACTTACCTTACAGTGGGATCACGTGGAAAGAAAAAAAAAGCGGTCGCTAATACCTCAAGAAATCTCCCCCTAAAATAGTCAAAGGATGATTGGGAAAATAGAGCTAGAACAGGGGTTTCTTCTAATTATCACTGGGAATAGCAAATTACTTAAGGACTCAATTTTTTCACCATGCCAGCCATTTCCACACTCAGACTACCTAATTTCTACAAATCCCTTAAGGACGCAAACTAGTTTTAGCTTCAAAGATCTTATGGGATCCCAGCACAAAGCAGGAAGGCTATAGTATGTTCAATTATTCTTACTAAGTGTTTGAGAAAAGTCATTCTGAATAAATATTGTAAATGAAGTATACAGGTAAACGTGTGCTCTAAGCTGACTCAATATGTCATATTATTTTAATCACTCTTTTTACCCAGAAGTTGTTCACCTACGGAGGGTTAAAGATTTAGGTCAACAAGCAAGATGATACCTAAGGATAAACAAAGATGCTGGCACGGGGGTCCACGTGCCTTGTTCCAAGGTGGAAATCGCACCCAGGCAGATACATATGTTCCAGGAGAGCTGGGATGCAGCCTCAGACGATCAAACGCTGCTCACTGAATCCCAAACCTGACAGCTGCTAATGTCGCCGTTCTGGGGATGCAAGGGTGCGCTGCCCTGAGCAGAGTGGGCAGGACCAGCACCGGAAGCCCCTAAGAAGGGTGACTGAGATGGAAATGGAAAATGAGAGAGAGGGGGAAGAAAAAGAGGAATGGCAAAAACAGTCTGACACTTGAAAAGACTCCAAATAACCACATTTCCACAAAAGAACAGAAACGAAGACCGTAGAAGCAGATGCAAAACGGTGGCCCCTGCGGGTGCCTGTCCTCCAGTGCAGTGCAGGGCCATGATAACAAGAAGGACACAGAAGATTTTCACAGGGAAGTCTCAATAACAAAACAAAGAGCTGTGACGCAGTTTCCAATCTCAAGAACCGAGAGTCGGGCAGAGAGAAAGCGACGGTTCCCACTTAAAAAGGGAAAATGGAAAATCTGCAAACTCAGGTGAAAATGGCACCTCCCCACCCAGGTAGCCAGGTCTGTGACATCCCAAAGGCAGAGCGCTCATGAGGCCCAGGACCACACTCTGCATAGCTTGCAATAGACACAATCCTGGGGAAAGGCCATAAAATATTGATACTCTTCACTTCTGCAAAGATAACAACACATTCATAAGGAAAAGCACCCACAGATCTCCCATTTGCACTCCATAATGTTCCCACTAAGCATGTAGCTCATGGTGCTGTTAGACTGACTCAAGAGGGGTAGTATTTCAATAAGGATTCCCTGGAGAAGACCACCTTCAAGTTCATCACAGCTTATTAACCAAGGTGTTACCCGTGTATTTATATTTGGCCATCTATTAACAATGGATATAAGTTTTCAGTTTTAAAGACTATGAGGCCTGAGTCCTGGAAATACCCCTAGTGCATCCACACCTGATCTGGGCACACATCCCGTGCTGTGTCCTCACGCACGTGTAGGAAGGAGGCAGTGTGACGGTGACACAGGCGAGCGGGAAGCCTCTTCCTGCAACGTGTGCAGGGGCAAGGTCAAGATCACTTGCCAGAACGAGCAGTGGCACACCTGTGACACAGACGCTTCATTTGAATGAAGATGACTATACCAAGTGCAATTTCATATTCGTAAGCTAATGTTTTGGAATATGCGCTCTTTTCAAACATACATAGGCTAATTTAGTTTTTCTTAAAAAGTTCAGAACAACAAACTCAATTACCGTCACTCACGAAATCTAATAATTCACTCCTGTAAATGTGCTGTAGAGGGAATTTTCAGGTCACAGCAGCTTACATCCCATTACCATAACTGAGAAAAATTATAATGGGTTTCCATTCTCCCTAAAAAACTCCAACAACTTCCCCAACTATCACTAAAACACTTTTTAAACACCTATGTAAAAATTCAAACACTTTTACATAATCTAAATCATTTAAAACTCCAATTACCTAATTATTTAATATTTACTAAACTCATCAGTGAGCACATCTGTGTGTAGTTCAAGGTCCTGAGACAGAATCAGAGGCAAATTACAATTTATTTCCACCTTGGAAGAAACACAAGCAACAACATAAACACTACACTTCTATGTTAAAGATCCTAAAGATGGTGTAAAAATTGGACCAAGCCCCTTACAGAGAAAGACAAGGAGATCCAAGATGGACAACCCTTAGGGAAAGGTGCGACAAGTCAGAGAAAAAGCCCCAAAAGGAGCAGGAGCGACAGGTAACGCTGGGAGGAGAGCCAAGACACAAGGGAGGCGCGCTTGACATCTGACGGCACGGCCAACAGCTTCCACTGCAGGGCAAGGACGTGGCGGAGCAAGGTGTCTTGTAACTTGCTGTATTTGGATAAGGAGAGCGAGGGATAGCCGTTCTGCCCTCGATACCAGCGAGCACGGACTGATAAAGACGGGTAAGACGGAGAGGCAGGACGGACTACAGGTTCCTAAAAAGGAACTGCGATCACGCAAGCATCGAGCTTCCCACGTCCAGGCCGTTTGAGGCAAAGCCGGCCTCGCCACATGACAAAGGAATGGAAATATTCTGAGAAAAAGTGAACAGGATTCAGAACAAACACTGCTCACCACGGCCAGTTTTTTAATCACCGTCGAATTCGGTTTGTTTTAAAAATGGATGTCTTCTTACACTTTGTTTTCCTAGTAGATATAAAAATGCCCCTTCAATCATTTTCCCCGACCCCTTGTGATCTGAGACCCCACCTTACCCATTCTGGCTTTGCTGACAACGGTGGCATTCAGGAACATGGCTGGCCAGGGGCAACTCTTCTTGACCAGCAGACCATTTCCACAGCAATGAGAAAATGGAGCTAAAATTTATACCGACACAAAAATCTTTGATAAGCATGGCACTGATTTGCTGGGGCTGCCCTAACAAAGTGCCACAGACTGGGTGCTACAGCTCTGGAAGCTAGAAGTCTGAGATGAAGGTGACGGCAGGGTTGGTTTCTTCTGAGCCCCTCTCCTTGGCTTGGAGATGGCCGTCCTCTCCCTGTGCCTTCTCGTGGTCTTCCCGTGAGTGTCCGTGTCCTAATCTCTTCTTCTTATAAAGACACCAGTCATATGGGATTAGGGCCTCCCCTAATAACCCCATGTTAATTTAATCACCTCTCTGAAAGACCCTGTCTCCAAACACAATCACATTCGGAGGTACTGAGAGTTAGGACTTCAACATATGAAGTTTAGGGGACATGATTCAGCCGATAACAAGCACTCACACCAAGACCAACAGAGCCAACACTAAAATAACAGTAAAACGCCACCTGGCCTCAGTTGAGATGATGTGAGGGTCAGACAGTGACAGAGTCCTCCAGCACCACCACGGTCCAAGGCGAGAGCCACAAAAAATGTGGACTCGTGCGTGTATTTAAAAAAATACAAAGCTACTTAGAAGCCACCGTTTTAACAATTGATTATTGTCTCTGCAGCGGTGGGTCAAGCAGAAGAGACCTCGACGGCTCCCGGAGGCTGTCCTGTTTTGAGAAGGTCCAGCCGACATGCAGCTCCCTCGTCCCAGGCGTGGCCCTCACTGGCCTTACAGAATCCCAGCAGGAGTGACAAACCAGTGAGCGAAGAGCATGCTGGGCTCGGGATCTTAGGCTGTTTTTCCATCTCCGACCTCGATAACCACGTGATGCTTTATGAAGAGCACGGACGTCCCAGCCCCTAACCGTCCACTGACTGGGTCTTTTAAAAAGATTTCCTAAGGGCCGGCCCGGTGGCACACTGCTACAGTGTGCCGCTTGGGAGCGCGGCGGCGCTCCCGCCGAGGGTTCGGATCCCACATACAGACCGGTTCCCGCTCACTGGCTGAGCGAGGGGCGGGCACAGCACCGAGGGTTGCGATCCCGTTGCCGGTCCCGGTCCGGTACGGGCGCGACACTGAGGGTTGCGGTCCGTTGCCAGACACGAAAAAAGACAAAAAGGAAAAAAAAAAAAAAAAAAAAGATTTCCTAAGCGCCCCGCAGGCTAGGGACCACGACAGGTACTGAGGGCACCAGTTAGGAAGCAGAGCTGTGGTCCCTGCCTTCAGGAACTCGGAGGCCAGAAGACGCAGAGGGAGAGAAGGAAGGGGGATGAGACGTGGCCAGTGCTAGGACAGGGCAAGACCAAGGTGCTGGAGAGGCTCACACGAGGGGTCCCCAAGCAAGCCTGGGAGGACGAGGGCGCCCTCCTGAAGAAGAGGACTTCCACAGAGCCGCCCGAGGCAGCTCCCAGGCGGAAGGAGCCGGCGTGAGCCCGGAGGGCTATCCGAGGAAGGAGTAGTAATAGTGTCATCAGCGTCATCGCTGTCACCAGCCACAGCTAACATTTATTGGGTGTTTACTACAGGACGGGCCATGTTCTGGAGCTTCCCAGGATTAGCTCATTTAATTCTCCAATGATCCTGTGTGGTAGGTACTTTTACAAAAAGTCCATGGAAAGAGTCCTACTATCTTTCCTCTTTTTAGAAATATTTTATTTTATTTTATTTTGTCAATATACAATGTGATTGATTATTGTGGCCACTTACTAAAACCTTCCTCCCACCTCCCTCTCCCCCTACACTGTTGGTGGGACTGCAAAATGGTGCAGCCTCTATGGAAAATGGTATGCAGGTTCCTCAAACAATTGCAGATAGATCTGCCATATGACCCAGCTATCCCACTGCTGGGAATATACCCAGAGGAATGGAAATCATCAAGTCGAAGGTACCTGTTCCCCAATGTTCATCACAGCACTCTTTACAATAGCCAAGAGTTGGAGCCAGCCTAAATGTCCATCATCGGATGAGTGGATACAGAAAATGTGGTATATCTACACAATGGAATACTACTCAGCTATAAAAAAGAATGAAATACTGCCATTTGCAATGACATGGACAGACCTAGAGAGAATTATATTAAGTGAAACTAGTCAGGCACAGAAAGAGAAATATCACATGTTCTCACTTATTGATGGGAGCTAAAAATATATAAATAAGTAAACGACTATCTTTCAATTGTATTTTTCCACAAACATTTTGAAGTACCCTCACATAATCCCTACCTGATACCTGGGGAAACTGAGGCATAAGAGCAGTCAAGTGATTTGCCCAATTACAGCCGTAAGGCAGTGGAGCCAGGACTCCCAAGCCGAGAGTCTGACTCCAGAGCCGGTGTTCTTATCCACTGCACAGGACCATCCCTGAGATCCGGGCCACTTGCTGTGAATATCAGAGGGCTCAGGCCACGCTGGCTGGTGTTACAGTGAAGGGACCAAAGAACACGAAGTGAGGGGCTAGGAAAACGCGGAGCTAATGCAAACTTATCTTAGAAAGAATGAGTCACTGGGGAGTAACATCGGACTTCAGAAACAAACAGCTCTTCCGTAGAGAAAGGGCGTTACTGGGACAAAAGCTAGAGAAAGAGGCCAGAGAGAAGGCGTGCTAAGGAAACATTCACAGAAATGTTCACTGAGGATGTTTACTGCAGCCCAATAACTGCAAGCAGACATCATACGTATTCACCCAGACAGAAACAGTTCAAACGAAATTTTGGCACAACCATACAAAACTGAAAAAAAAAAAAAATTAACACCGACTTTAAAAAATCATTCTTAAAAATATTTAAAAACATAAGAAAAATGCTCATAAGGTTAAAAAGTAGAATTCAAAACTAAATGTAAACATTCTGACAAAAATGGTAGAAGAAATTATATTCAAAAGTTATCTCTGGGTCATAGAATTGGGAGTGATTTTTATTTCCTCTGTATTTTTCTGCATTTGGTAAAATGGGGATAGATTTCGTGGGTGACAACATCACCAGCTCATCACTTGCAGGGAGCTCGGCTGGCGTGTGTGATGAGGATGGGCATCGGGTCACGGAACAGATGTTCCCAGGAAGGTCGGCCAACAGCAGGGCCATCAGGGACCTGGCTCTTCCCACCTCTCTCTCTGGCACAAGCTGCCTCTCAGCCCCAGCTCTGTCCCCTCATGGTCACAAAAAGGCTGCCCAGCTCCCAGAATCACACCTTCACACAACTGTGCCCAAAGATTGGGGAGCAGTGGGGAGTCTTCCTCCTTCTGCTCTTTTTATTAGAAAAGAAAGGCCTCTCCGCAGAGCAAGCCAGCAGGTCCAGACTTCCCCCTTCCCCCTCTGTGGTGAGGCTGGGAAACTCAGCTCCTTGCCAGTGGGAGGCAGGGATGAGGGACAGAGATGGCTGTCAGGCAGGCAAGCAATGAGATCCCACCTCCTCCATGTGGGACTGTCCCCAATGAACTGATCCCGGAGCTGTTCATTCTTCCACAGCTTTTTTGAGTTCCTGTTGTTCTCCCACTGTGCCTGCTACATGGTTATTTACCCACACGTCTGCCTCCCTGATGGACACAGTTCCCTGAGGACAGGCTCATGGTTTCCCATCATTCTACCACCAAGCTACTGCAGACTGGGCACACAAAGCTCAACGAGTGTCTGCTGAATTGAGTTCTAATGCTCATTTATTTCTTTGTTGAACTTATTCAGCAAAAATGTTCTGTGTGTCCCGTGAGTCCACAGGTTTCCACACACTGGGTGAACGCACATGAAGGCCACCGGGTGCAAAGTGCTGGGACCAGAGCATCGGCCAGGTGAGCATCACCCAGCTCGAGGGCACCTACCATCCAGAAAGATGGCCTGCTTCTATCAGTCTGTGTTACCAGCCATGTTCCTGTCACCATGACGAACAAAAGCAATGCAGAAATCTGACTTTGTAAAAATGACACGTTGATCTCTCTTCACTCCAACATAACAAAATATTACTAATATTAATAATTTTAGATCTAGAAATTGTAGCAGCCTCCCAAAGAAAGAGTACTTGACCCAAAATATCAGAGGATATTAAACTGAGAAATGATCTACTGATGCAAATCATTAAATCTATTTGCATTTGCTTACTGAACCCTATCACAGAAATTAAACTGCACGCGGTGGAGAAGGGGCTGGCTGTGCATGGTTAGGAGGGGACGTCTTGGTAGATCCAAGCTCTATGTCATTAATTTTCCCACTTTCCCTCATTAACAAGTAAAATGTTCTTACTGCTTGAAAAGTTTTAATAAATAGAAAAAAGCAGGGTGGCTGACAAAGTTTTTAATGTAATATACAAGAGCTTTTAATATTTTTACATACATTAATAAAAAAGCTAAGAAAAATGCTAAAACATTGCATATGTGTGGAAAAACAGAAAGAACCACCCAGGGAAGGACTCTGCCTGTGTTTACTCCCGTGCTTCTGCTCTGCATGGGCATCGCTGTACTTGATGGTCATCTGCAGAAGGGGACGGCTGGTGGCCCTGCCCTCACTGGCGTCTGGCCTTCACCATGGCCACGAGTGCCAGAAGCCCTGGAGAGGAGTCTCTACACACTGCGCAAGCCTCCCAGGGCTGACAGGCGAGGTGCTCACGAGCTAGAGAGCTCCATGAAAGCGAATCCCAGGCACCGGCACAGGCGGAGACTGATCAGCCCCATGGTGTGCTCCTCACATCAGCGACACACTCCCATGACTGTGCACTCCATTTAGCCCAAGACACACCCAGCAGAGCTTCACACTGGACACCAATGCAGTCATCACAGGCTTTGAGGACAGCACCGGGACTGGTCGGCTCAGCCCCCTCGCCCCGTGGACAGACTGTGCTCTCTCCTTGGCAGCGTCCTCTGTTGACCTCGTCAGTGCCTGAGGACCGGGATGTGCCCCGTGCAGAAGCACTCGGGAGGCAGGCATGGGCCGCCACAGCAGCTCCTCTCACTGACATCGGGATGTGGGTCCGCACTGCAAGGCATCCTCCTCGGACTGGCCGACCACCCATGGCACAACCCTCGTGTCGGGGATGGCCGCAGCGCCAGCACGCGCTTTGCCTGCCAGCAGCTCCGGAGCCACACGAGTCATGGACCAAGCATCGCTCCTGCTGCAGGGCGGCCACACCTCCCAGGGCATCCGTGGATGAGGAGCTCACCCACAGGCCCCTCACCTCCTCCTGTGTGCGGCCTCACCGTTCAGACACAGGCCGTTCTCTCATAACGTCCCTCCTGATGGGCCAGATTCCTTAGTTAAAACGATGAACTGTTTGTGGATACCTAACCATGGGAGAAAAGTTGTTCTCTGGTTCTTCTTATCCTGGCTCCATGGGAAGAGCCTGATCCTCCCACTTCAGTAAAGCAGGGTTCAACACACCTGCAGGCACCTGGCCCTTGCCACTCAGAGCTCACTTCCTCTGCAGGCCTGGGGGTCGCTCCCAGGAGGAAGAGCGCGCTTCTCCGGAGAGCAGCTGTGGGCCTCCAGGAGGCCGCGAGGAGCAGGCTACGTTCCACCTCTTCCGTTTCCCCTAAAGCATGTTACACACATGCACTAGAGATTTTATGGCGCAGGTTTGATGTCCTGGTTTTATCACTACACCCAACAGTGGTCTAATACATAAATATGTAGAGAGTAAGGAACAATTAAATGTTAAACTCAGAGAGATTTAGGGAGATGTAAAATCAGTGTGCAACAGAGATCTTTGAAACTGCAAAAATCACGTAAAAATAAAAACAAAGAGCAACCCAGATCCATCTATAATTACCAGGGTGGGCAGTGGGGCCACGTCCGCTCCGAGCATCCCCCTGGCTTCGGCGGCTGTCCTCCGCAGCCACCTCTCTGTCCTTCCTCATTCTTCCTCCCTGGATCGCCCACATCGTCTTTCTTACCTTGCGACTCCCCCACCTTCCCTATTAACCTTTCTCCACATCCTCTCTGGCAGAGTCCAATTACACTGTAGAGAAGACAGTGACAAGATGCAAAAACCTGCCTAATCCAGTATCCTTTAAACGCTCGTCAATTTAAAAACGGTGCCTTGCTTCAGAGTGTGTCTCTACATTATGGCACAGTTTACCGGCACCCCTTCCACCCACCTCTGCACTCTGTGTGACTGACAGGGAGTGGGGCTGGGGAGGGGAAGGGGCCACAGGGTGCTACCTGCAACTGCTCCATGTCCCTCAAGAAGGAAGTGCCCTGAGGCCCACCTGCCCTGCAAGCCCAGAGAGTCCTAGTGACATCCACAGTTAGCGTTTCATGGGAAAAGAGTTTTAGTTTTGCAAGATGAAAGGTTCTAGAGATGGACAGTGGTGACTGCATAACACTGTGAATGTGCTTAATGCCACTGACCTGTGTGTATATTTACGTATATTGTACCACAAAAAAAAGGGTGTAGTTGGGTTAAAATAATACTGACTATGCAGGTGCACAAAAAAAAAAAAAAAAAAAAAAAAAAAAAATCTCTCCCCGTCCCCAGCTACAACTTTGCAATTATACTGTCCTGAGTGGAATAAACAGCAGGCCTAGCCCTACTTATAATCTGGACTAAACAACGACAATTTCTAATTTATACCTCTGCTCCTGCATATCAGGTAAGTAAAATGAAAATGGATTTTAAAGAGAGAAAATATTATACATATGTTAGTTGTGTCGATTCAAACAATCCCCATGACACCTTGGGCCGAGTGCAGCCGTCACCCTTTAAAATGAACCTCTCCTATGGGCTTCCTATAGCGGCTGTGATTCTTTTAAATATACCACCAAAGTCATACTTTGACAAAAAATTTTATCTCCAGACTGCTTAACCAGCAAAACTGTGGAAGTCTGCAAACACAGATGACGTTTCATGCCAGCAAATTCATTTCCTTAGACACAATTTGTCAAAAACTACAGGAAAAAAAAAAAGAAAAAAACTCCTATTAACACGTCACATGCTAAAGTAACTTTAAGAGTTTGTAATAATAGATGCAGATGGGGATCCACCTTAAGAAAATTTTATTGCTTGTGTTTTAAATTCAGGAACTTCATAAATCTTGAACATGGCTCCGGCCCTCAGATATTAAGGCTAAAAATGCAACTATAAAGTTGTTTGTCAATTTCTTCTCCAGAAGGCAATTTACTGTTGACGGTATTATGTCTACGGCATATGGATCTTCAGGCAATAAAAACCTGGAGAGCTCTTGAAAATCAGATGCAAAAAACTAGAGGATATTGCATGATTAATTACCCCTTTAATAGAAGATTCCAGGAGGTGGCCTGACAAAGTTAGGGAAGAAAGGCTGTAGAACTGAAGAAATTAATAAAATGGATACACAAGTGTAAGGAAGAAATCTTGTCCTTATTCTAACACAGTGTATCTGAGAGGAGGCAGTGGCATTAGTAGTCAGGGGACAGAACACATTAAATGATGTCTCTCTCTCTCTACACACACACACACACACACACACACACTTTATTTTTTTAAAGATGACCGGTAAGGGTATCTTAACCCTTGACTTGGTGTTGTGAGCACCACGCTCACCCAGTGAGCAAACCGGCCATCCCTATGTAGAATCTGAACCCGTGGTGTTATCAGCACCACACTCTCCCAAGTGAGCCATGGGCCAGCCCTAAATGATGTCAATATGTTGAAATGACTTGAAAAACTCATATTTCTTTCCTTCAACATACGTGCCAAACTTAATAAATGAATGACTTCTAACAAAGGAATCAACTAGTGATGGTTTACTGTGTTAATTATGGAAAATGCCATAATGAGGCAATGAACAGAGCTCTGGGCTCCTGCCCCAAGCCACGCTCTCAGCTCCTGGTCTTACCATCTGCAGGAACTCACTGGCTCCACCACAGCTCTCGACCTCTTTCTTCCCCTATCCGGGTCTCTCCACTTGACGGTGGTTGCATTTACTTGTGTTTATGTCAAATCCCCACCCCCTCCTGAGCCACACATGGGACTGAGCCTCTCTCCTCACTGGCCGGCCCCCAGCACCCCCCGGGCAGAGCGCAGGCCCAGGCTACCTGCAGGACCAGCAGCAACAGAGGACTCTTGGCCCTGCTTCCTGTAAGAAAGGTGTCACAGTCTCAAAATATTATTTTCAATAAAAGTTTTGTTTACCTAGAGAGGATTTAAACACACCAAAAACTTTGAGGAAAACAAGTGGCCCAGTTCTTTTTAATAAAAGCAGTGCTTGGTTATATAATAACTCTTTCTTACAGGGCCACTGAACTGGATGAAATAAAGATCAGAAAGCTCAGTATTTTTCCAGATGGTTTTTGGAAAGGAAAACCCACTCTTTGGGAGAGAGCTTTCTTTTTGGGGTATCTGTAATAATTCGGAAGAATGATAAACAATTTATTTTTCCCTAGATTTAGAGTATATATTTTTAGTGGAAAGAACATTAAAAAAACAAAAACAAAAAAGACCCTAGATCTACAGCCCTCTCCCCGGCAAACACCCACATACACATACTGTGCTCAAAGACATTTTTCTGTTTGAAAAATGAACAAAGTAAAGAATCAGCACATCCCAAATCTTGTATTCTCCTACAGTAGTGGGTTGTCTTAAAAACATGTTTCTCCTAGTAATTGCATCCTTCTAGAATTGTTTATATTGCATTTTAGCTTGTCTAAATACCCTGGCAGAAAATACTGCAGCTGGAATGTGCCTATTCTGCACATAAAAACTCCTTGCCCAGTGACCCTGCAAGAACACTCAGCTGCAAGGGCCCACCCTGAGAATGAGTGTCCCCCCCGCACCCCCCAAGCTGTGTTCTCAGCTGGGTAACCGTCCAGCCCCACCTGACCCAGGCAGGTTCTCTTCTGAAGTCTTCCCTGGGAAGAGCTTCGCCAGCTGAAGGTTTAAATGGCTGCTCAGTCAGAGCTATGAACAGTCCCCAGTGTCACACGAAGGGAGCTGAAGGACGAGAGCATGTTCTAAATGCTTCACCTGCACCGGCCAATGAAGGAGGGGAGATCAACTTTCTGGAAGAAGGCACAGGAAAAGCAGCTTTAAAAACAATAACATGGATTCCGTCAGGAACAATCACAGCAAGAAAACTATAATCCTCCAACACACAATACGAGCGTGCATTCTGCCAACGGATGCTGAAAATTAAAGTAAATGCCAGCCCAGAAGGACCGATGTTCCTCTACAGAAGCCCTCTGTGAATCCGCAGGTGTCCTGAAATCATACAGGAGCCCTTTCATTTAAAACACTTGATGCGCAGGGCGGGGAGTGGGGGAGAGGGAAGGAGGGAGGGGGTGTCACAGCAGTGTTCATGGACACACACACTGGGGTGTTTAGAGACACTTCTCGAAACCAGCGCAGACCTGGTGAGAGAAGAGGTGGGTAAACTGCCCTGAAGCAAGCCACACAGGTAAGGTACAACTGAGACATGAGGACCTTGCAGAGAGAGAGCTGGAACTCTTCTTTCAGCTGCCTTTGGGCGGCAGCCACGAGTTCGAGTCTGTTCAGAGATCCTGGCCCAGTCTAGAAGGAAACTGAAGCAGTTTCCCCAACAGACGGAAACTAAGAATTCTCAAAGGTGATAAAACGCGCTTCTGGGAAAGACATGCTCTCCCTCCCGCCCACCCAGCCCCAACACAAAGCTCCAAGAACCAGTCTAGAACATGGGCATCGGTGTGAATGGGACGCCCCCACGGGTCACCACAGGTGTGGCACGTCCACACTGGGTTTGATTTGTTTTGTTAGTGGGAGGAACCACTTCCAGTTCAGACACAGGGCAAGAAGACACCACGCAGCTGCATCCAAGAGTCAAAGCTGCAAAAATAACGAGGGACAACAGTTTGGTCTCAAAGATGACCAGGTGCAAAGAAACCCTTATTTCAGAGCCTGAAGAAAACTTGAGGTCAGTATTGCACACCGCAGGGTCTGCTGCTGAGGGACGGGATGCCCAGAGCAACCCCAACACGACACCCAGCTCCCTCCTCTTCCTCCTCCTGAGCTCCATCCTCTCCCTGCTCTCCTCTTCCGTCTCTGTTTTCCTTGACTGTGGGAGCTTCTTCTTGGCCAGCCCACCTGCTAGACTGTTCCTCCAGCACCGTCTCTTCTCCTGGTGCTGCTCTCTGCTTATCTACCCCTGGCCCGGGAGAGCACCACTGTCTGGGCGGGCAGCCACCCACGCCGGGCCACGCGTTCTCCTGATGTTGATCAGATGTCAAGGCCAGAGATGCCTCAACTCGGTCAGTCCCCTTGGTTGCATTGCCCATGCCTTCTCCTGTCTTCTCTAAGTGCGTGTGACAACCCGCTTCGCTGTCCACTGTGCCTGTGTCCTGAGCTGAGTGGGCTCCGTGCAGGCAGGGGCTGCACATTCCCATCTGTATCATCCCCAGTGCCTGGCGAAGGGTCCGTCACTGCCTGTGACATGTAGCAGGGCTCACACATATTTATAGAGAATGAATGAATAAACGAGTGAATCCCACGGAACCCTAAACTTACTCACCAGTGTTCTGATCAGAGAAAGACCACTTCTGTCACTTGATAGAGCAACTGGCAATAAAAATTCTGGATGAATCTGCTACAAGACAATGCTTCAGTTCAATTCAAAAATTAAACTCATTTAACCTTTAACTCAATTTAAATTCTGAACTGATCAGCAAGCAAGAGCTCTCCTGTATGTTACTATCAAGGAGCTGATCTAATTACTGATACAATTTTAAAGGAAATAAATTTAACAAACACAGTTCATTTTGAGAGTGTAGAGCTTAAATGACATTAATATTTGCAAAACAAAAACTGAAAATTATTCACGAGTTGTAGGCAGTTTAAATATCAGAAGATATTAAAGAGACATGAACGATAACAAAGCACTCGGGAAACTCCAAGGGCAAAATATGAGAAGTGTGTGTCGAGGGTCTTAGACACCATACAGGTGTATTTTCACGAAAAGAGAGGGAGACAGTCCTGACGAGCAACCGTGGTGCAGAGGACAGCCCCAGAGACACGGCCTAAGCAAGTGCCACCACTGTCCGTGTGCAGCGCCAGCATTTCCCCTACCAAGTGGGCGCATCACCATCAGACATGCCGTAAATACCAGCGGGCGTGCATGAGCGCGATGTCAAACTACAGCGACAGACGTGCGTAAGGCAGGAGAATAAAGACAACCATGAGCAGACATCACTGTATCTTTTTTATTCCCACGACAGCAAGATGTGAGCCTGAATTTCCAAATCAGACATTACCTGGAGCACACTCTACCTTGGAGATGTTCACATTCAGGCACCCAATACGACACTGACAAGAACTCTAAATGACCAAATCCCAGCCAGGATGGTCCGTCCCGGAGGCTCCTGAACTGTCCAGAGGAGAGTCAAGAAAGACCTCAGGAGGGACAAAGGTCAGCTCCTTGAGTCATAGTCTCTGGTGCACATTTCAAATAAGCAGAGGAATATCCACTTCCCCCCAGTCTGCCTCCTGAGACCCTGTGACCTGCCTGTCCTCACCCCACCTCTCTTCTCTTATTGATAAAGTGACATGAGTCCCAACAACTTTAGGAGGTGTCCCAGGGACTGAGTGCTGTGACGGGTGGACAGCTCATCACACAAGGCCTGCACTGTCCAGCAGGTGTCTGTTCCCCTAAGTCTCCACTTCCCTGATGTCTGCCTGTCTTCCAGCAATCCAGCCTCTTCTGGAAAAACAGAGACTCCAGGAGAAATGAAATGGCCTAATAGATGTTACAATATTGTCATAAATTCCACACTTCGTTTTTCTCACAGGGTTTATTTAACCTCATTTCCCACGCAATTTGAACAAGCCTGTTAACCAATTTTTCAAGACCACAGCTAATGAGAAGCAGAAAACCGAAATGGGGAGAAAACTACGAGAGCCAGCAGAGACCAGCTGAAGGCACGTGCCCGGGGTGAGGCCAGACCCCACACCCGGGATGCCGACCAGCAGGTGGGACCGCATGGCAGCGAGGACCAGGGACCAGCTCCACCGGGCCACCTGGGCCACCAAGAAAGGGCACTGTTGGCTTGCCTAATCCCATCAGAAACAGCCACTGCAGGATTGCAACCCCGATGGGGTTCTGTGCATGGGTGCACACTCAGGTCCCATGGGCCTCAGAGCTGGCCCAACGTGACACCAGATGCTCTACTCGGGGGCAACGACGCTGTTTGGAGAGAATCTGGAACTGCCCAAGATTTTAATCAGGAAACGGTGTCCCTTACACCATGAGAGAACTTGGACGCCAGCTACATCAACTTGTGACAGCGCCTACACTCAACGGCTGCACCTCAGGGGTTGTCATCTTCTCTGGACTGCGTGTCATACAGCGTAATTCTTAACTGGGGCTGGACTGTGCCGAGTTCCGTGTTTCCCCCTCACGAGAAAAAGGGACAGCTTTCTGCGGCAGCGTGAGGGGCCGGGGGGCGGGAGGCCTGGGAAAGCTGCTGTCCTTCCTTCCCCGCGCAGGGGTGAGTGGAGGGGGTCCCGCGCCCCAAGGGGAAAGTGATGCACGGTTTTCCTGCCACAAGGGCAAACACATCCACCTTCCTCTGCTTGGGTTCACACATTTACTTCTGTTCCTGTAAGGTGCTCTTTCTACTCCGAATGCAGGAAACTTTCAAAAGAGCCTCTGCTCTGACAGCCGGGTCCGCATTCGGACCCCGCACGTTGGCAGCTGTCATCCAACCGCTCGGCTCCCGTCCGAGGGTCCTGGCAGGCTGCCAGGTGGTGAGGCGCTGGCTGCTGACTCGCGGCCGGTATGCAGCGTGCCGCTGCCATCGCCCCACACCCCGCAACAAGCGACAGGAGTAAGACACCGACGTCGCTTTTTCCCAGATGGGTCCAGAGCGTAAGGACTCTCAGAACCCCTGATTTACACAGCGTCCAACTGCCTGCTACCCCACTGTCCCCGACCCCAGGTAAGTGACGAATCAGCAAAGTAGGCTCTCAAAGAAACCTGAGGGGGAGAAGTCAAGAGGACACGAGCTAGCAAAGCCATGCTCTGATTATTTTTTATTTCCTAGATCAGAAGCTGCCCGAGAACCTCACGACGACCGTGGCACTGCATCATGGAACACGGACTTCTTCAGGAGGATCTGCGGACCTGGGAAGGAACGCCTGCTTCTCAGCTTGTCATCTTAGCCACCAAGCCGAGAGACGACACCACTGTCCACTTCTGAGGGACGCTGGCTGCAAGTGCTTAGCGTGGAGCGACGCACACACGTGGTCTGTGCCAGCGATGGCCTAAGTCACGAGAGAGCTCCCCATCCCCGGCTGATCGTCCACCCCTTAGTCAGAAACGGGAGGCGAGGCCCTACACCCCTGCAGGCCTTGCAAATTTGGAATCGAGGGGCCTGTGGCAGCAAGAACGAGCCGTTCCAGGCTCGTGGGGGACCCAGGCACTCATTTTAAAACACAGACGATTTCTATAAAGCTAGGGAGAGCCTGGCAAGTTTTCCTCACAGAAACATGCTTATTTGACTCAAGAGACCTCCTTAAGGAAGGCTCTGAAAAGGAAAATAATCACATTTTTTGAGCACATACAACACAAATCGTTATTTCAAATACTGAAGAAAAGCGATGAGACAGCTAAACGCGCTGCAGGTGAAAGTCCTGCAGAGCGCGTTTTCTGGATGTTCTTCCTGGCAGTGCTTCTTTAAGTGTTTGTCATCAAGAACAACTTCTTCCCCTCCTTGAAACATCAATTATAACAAAGTGCTGCAAGTGTCTGTATTAAAATTTCCCAATTTGTCGGAAAGAACAAAGTTATAAATTTCTCAGAAAGGCTTCTGTGGCCCATGGTCCCTGAGAACTATCCGAGCTGGCAATGGTCAGACGGACCTGCACAGAGGTATGACCAGGGGTCAGAGCAGGCACTGGCACAGGCCAGCCTAGGAAACATCTATAAGCAGGCTGGGGAACCCTCCTGGGCTCCTGATGGTCAGCTCAGTTCCTTCAAGTATTTCGAGATCAACTGACAAGCACCATCTGCTCAGACGGAAGCACCTGACGTGGCTTCGCACAACCAGCTGCCCGCAGGAGGGTCTCAAAGGCATCTTCACTCTTTCCGTGGTGCCTGTTTGAAAGGCACATCCAACGTGCTGCACGCCTCCCTCCTGGGCACATCACAGAGGCCCTGCAGGATGTGCTCACGTGCCCCAGAGGGGCACTGTGCCAGGAGGCCCTGTCCCACCAGCAGCCAGGCCCCAGAGGAGACTGAGGCCCGATCTGCCTGCTCCTGCTCAGCCTCAACGCCAGAGCGGCCCGGCAAGACCTGCAAACGCTGCCGACAAATCGCGACCTCAAGGACACACAATAGAACCCTACGGAGTAGAAAACAGCCTGCATACTGCTTGAAAAATTTTCAAAGTACAAAAAGTTTTACAGTGGTTTAGTTTGATTGAACTATATAAGCTTTTTCAGGATTGCATTCTTGTATTTTTCTAAAAAGTCTTACATGAAAAAATAAAAGGATAGAAAGTAAACCCTTGATAAGTGCTCCCTTCAGCCCCCGAGACCCCCAAGACCTTCCGCTACTACTTTTGTAACATAAGTATGACCCGGGTCGTACAGTCCATTCTTTGAAGTAATCAAACGCTGCAATCAACTTTATGGAAAAGTAAGCGAGTGCCAAAAACATTAGAAAAATAAACACGTATACCACGAGGCTTCTCACGAGATTTTACACATTGCTGGGAACATCCTCGGGGTCAAGCCTCTGCAGCCACAGGAACATAGCATGGGGGGCCATCGGCCAAGCTCTCGAAAAACCCAAATACCCTTGAATATGATAATCATTAATGGAAACGATATTGGCAGGAAGTTACAAAGTTAAGACTATTACTATTACCACCTTCCAAACTGATGTTCTTTCCTCAAACGTTTTCAGGGAAGGAAAGGTGAGCAGTATAACCCACACGAGAGAATAAATCAGTCATCGCTGCAGGAAGCCATAAGGAAAATGAACTAACGTGGGGAACAGGAGTGTCGTAGGATTCACAGGAGCGCGAGTGGAATTCCCCTCAAGACAGACACCAGTGGTCAATGGCAATTTATTTACTGAAGAAAGCAGCAGGGCTTCAGAGGAAATAACCATGATCCCGGGACGCACAAGCACTTAAATGGCAGGGTGAGAACAGGAACCTGGACCCTGCAGCACACGCTGCTCGAAACCTCTGTCAGTCAGTAGTCAGGGGACAGTAGCCTTGGTGGTCACAAATGGCTCTCCTGCAAAAGGCCAATTCTGGGGGAGAGTGCTCCTTGAGGGGGTGAGGGCAGCACCTCGTTCTACTAAACAGAAGGACTTCTCATCGAAAGGCTCTCCACACAAAAACACCAGAGCTGGCATCACAGGTGAATTTATCCAACAATTTGAGGAAAAAATAATACCAATCCCACATATTACTCTTTTAGAAAATAGAAGAGGAAACACTTCCAAATTCATTTCAGGTCTTCAAAATAACCGCAATTCCAAAACCTGACAGAGACATTAACAGAAAAAGAAGTTATAGACCAACAGCCCTCATGGACTTAAACACATACACCCTAAACAGAACAACAGCGAATTTAAACCAGCAATATGTAAAATGTACGTACGTATATAACAAACCAAGTGACACAACCCGGAATTTCAAGAGTGATTTAAAATTCCAAAATCAATTAATTTATTCCATCACATTTAAAGAATAAAGGAGAAAAATCATTGACTGTGTCAATACATGCAGAAAAATCATTTGATGAAATTCAACAGATGGAACGAGCATTCTCAGTCAGAAAATACACTATGAAACCTGCAAAGGCATTGCCACCCTTACTGCAAGCTCCCCTCCACGGGGGACAAAGCAAGGGTATCTATCCTCTGTCACAATATTCACGGAATGTCACACTAGAAGGTTCTAGACAGCACAATAAAAGAAAAATTAATAAAAGGCATAAAGACAGACTTCATGAATTTTTGTATAGAAAATCATAAGGACTTGCAAAACGACCTGAACACAAACACAGGAATTTAGCCAAGATCACAGAATGTAAGATCCACATACAAAAATCAATTGTTACGTACCAGCAGCAATAATTTAAAAGTTAAAGTTTTTAACTGATTTAAAACACCATCAAGAACGATGTTTTAAGAAATCAACTTTACCAAAGACACTGAAGTTCTCTATGCCGAAAATTACAAAGCGCTGCAGAGGAAAATGAAAGAGAACCCAAACAAATACGGAGATCAATCACAGCCACGAATTCAAACATTCACTGTTAAGGAGATGTCAACCCTCCCAAAATTGACAGGTGGGTTCAATGAACTCCCAATCAAAATCCCAACAAGAATTTTTGCAGAAATTGACACCTTAATTCTAAAAGTAATATGCAAAATTAAGGGACATAGAAGGCAAAACAATCTTAAAAAAAACAAACAAAACGTGCATCTGACAAAGCACTGCGTCCAGAACCACACATCAATGACCAAAAAATCCCAATTTAAAATGGGCGGAAGACTTGAGTGGACAATCACAAGGACAATACAGAAATGGTCAACAAGGTGTTCACCATACGTCATCAGGAAAGTGCAAATTAAAGCTACAATGAGACAATACCTCATGCCACGAGAACGACTAAAATTTTAAAAGCTGGCAGCAAGGAATTAGGGCAAGAGGCTGCAGTGACTGAAACTCTGGCATACTGCTGGAGGGAGCGTTGTAGGACGCGACCTTGGGAAAAGCTGTGGCAACATCCTAAGAAGCTAAACACACATCCGCCATCCAATCCAGTAGTTCTATACCTAGGAATCGGCTCAAGAGAAATGAAAACACACATCCACACAGAGGCTTTAACAAGGACCCACAATGAGGACTGACTTAAGAGGGCACGAGGGAACTTTCCGGCATGGTCTGTACCTGGTTTGGGTGGTGGTTATACAATTGCACGCTTGTGTCAAAACTCATTGAATTGTACGCTTAAAATCTGAATTTCACGATGTAATTTTTACTACAATTTTTTAAAGTGACAAAATATTAAAAATTTAATCCTAAGTAACCATACAGTTTTTGTACTATGAGAGTACATCAAAAAGATCATGGAAAGATTTGCATTATCTTTTAATTCTATTTTTCCACAAATGTTTTGAAGTATTCTCAAACTTTTAAGTGCCCCCCCCAATTAACAATATACACACACACACACATATTATTGGCTGCCCCCCAAGAGTCCATCTCCCACCCTTCCTTCCTCACAGAATGCCTGATTTTAGCCAATACGAAGGGATGACAACCTGACATCCCTACGCCCTCCTGGAGGGTAACTGGGATGAGCCCCGTTCCGAGGACCGTCAACGCCAGGTCCGACCTCCACTCTGCAAATGCCTCTTCACAAGAGAAATCAGCTGCCTCTTACCGAGGCCACTCTTCGGAGGCTCTGTTTTTACAGCTGAACCTGATCTTCACTTGGTTCAGAAAGTTCATAAAGAAGACACTCAAAATCAAGCCTCTTCGCCTGCATTCTAGTCTCAAAATCCATATTGGGCATTTAACCTAACATATCTTACAATGCTCTTTTTTTTTCACTCTTTCTTCCCCAAATTCACTCTAAGGAGTACCTTTACTTTTTTTTTTTCCCCAAAAGAAAAAAAAAAACATAATTTCTATGATTTATTGTACAACTGAACATGCTAAGAGACGAAATGACATTTTCCCCGACAAATTATTTGGTGCCTGTGATTTTCTGAACACTACAGCCAGATGGTTCTCATAGAAACTGAGACGAGTGTACTCTTATAGTTCAAAGGTTTGCTTATTTTTTGGCCTTAAAAAAAGACTATATTGATTGTAACATGCAGCTCTACAGGAAAACTCTCGACAGTGGAGGCGAACGCTGGTATTTATTACTGCTCTTGTTCTCATTATGGCTGCCTCTGACAGGGGTCCATTAAAATCAATTTTTATGTTTCTTATGTATTTTCTTTATCTAATGTTCTCGGCATTGTGTTTATTAGCCAAATAAGACAAACACTGAGCAACGGAGTGGTGGTTTTTCCTCCTTCTGTCAGAAATAACAAGGATTTCAGTTTTAATACAACTCCTAATGATCAATGAACAGAGGAAACCAAATGGTACATTTCAGAGCAAAATATTAAAAAGCACTTTAAATGTTTTATGTTTTTACAATTAGAGAAATATAGTGGGGATCATTCAAAAAAAGAAAGAGACATGTGTCCTCTTAGACATGGCAACACTCTAACATGCTAAAAAGGGACTTTCTTGCCCTTTCTCCTGGCAGGGTTGTCCTCAGCTACACACGTGCCAGCAACCTGCCAACCTCTTTGAGAAGGCACGTGGAGCCCATGATGGAGCATTCAGAACATCAGGACGAAGCTCACCTGGCAGACTCTGGTGAACAGGGAAGGCTGGTCTTGATTTAAAAATCAAGATTAGACCCCCATCTCCCTGTCTCCCAATTTCCAGAGACATCTGTTGAAGAATCAAAATGTTCAATGCTCATAATCAATCAACTCCTCTGTAAATGTATCCATTAATCAAACGTCTTGCAGCGACTAATGAAAGGTTATGTCCCTGTGGTTAACCGGAGCTGGGGGATTCCTGGGCAACAGGCACAGATGCTGAAAAAGACAGAGCAATCACGGCACGCTGCGTGCAGGCAGGTGCTCATGTCTGTGGCTGGCCGCACAAGGCCATGTGCTACCCGTGACCAACGGAAGACAAGCAGTCACCGTGCTGACTGCTTCTGTTGCTCTTAAACACACCACCTATGGGTACCACGCAGGACTCGCACTTACTCAGCTTTGGGGGTCTTCGTGCCAGGGAGCCTTATCCCATGTAGACCTCGCTCACAACCAGATATCTCTATTTTCCCCAGAGGGCTGTCCAGCATTTTGTATTTTATCTCACAGGTCTCGTCCATTCTTCCAAGCACCTAAAGAGAAACCAATTTTGAATCACATGAGAAAGTGCATGTGGAAGACTTGAGTCAGGTATAAAGCACACCAAAGCACCAGTTATTTAAGGCACAAAATATATTCCAAAGCTTTCCCTCCATTTTTGGAATTTAATCATACAATGTGTCATTTTTTACAATACAGTTACTTTGAAGACAGAAAATGACCATAATTACCTAGAGCAGCCAACCGATATTACACTGTCCTTTTATTTCCTTAAATTACTATATCCCTAGTCTTCTCATCTATTTTTAACTAGTGTACAGCTGAAAGAGCTGAACTGGGAAGAGGTCCTTTTAAACAGTACCTAAACCTAACCTAACCTTGCTTAATTAGTCAATTGATAGACAATGAAAACAAGGCAAACCACTCAGTATTCTGAATCAAGTACACTTAAAAATAAGGCATGTATAAGTGAATTGCAGAAATGGAGTGAGATTCAGCTCAGCACTTATGGGGCAGCTGCGTTAGTAGGGGTTCGGGAGAGGTGATGCGATGTTGGAATAAAACACTAATGCTACGGAAAGCATATATATTTAATTACATTCAAAAAAATGTACACATGTACAAAACCTATCCTCTGGAGGTATCCTCCATGTTAACAATTTTGATAGATATTAATTTGGGGCAACACAGTAAGAGCTTAGAAGAAAGAATAGATATATTCAGAGAGGTGATAAGCCAGTAGTGGGGTTTAGACAAACTGATATTTTATAGAAATCACCCTGATTCAGGGGGAGGCAAGAGGATGGTGATTCAGGGCGCGGCCAGCCTGTCCTCCATGGTCACAGCTTCACCTTGAGGCCCGCACCTTCCTTGTGGCCCCCTCTATACCCGGGCTCTTCCCACTCCAACCCAGCCACTGCCTGCATGGCTTCTGCAGAACAACACGTCAACTGTTGGCTACATCAAGGGCTTAGAGCAGGGTCAGCAAATGACAGCCCAAAAGCCAAATCTGGCCTGCACCTGTTTTTGTAAATAAAGTTTTACTGGAACACAACCACGCTTATTTGTGTACACACAGTCTATTGCAGCCTTGTGATACAATGGCAGAGCTGATAGTTGTGAGGGACACAGTGTGGCCCTCAAAAATCTAAAATACTTACTCTCCGGCCCTGACAGCAAAGGTCTGCCAACCTCTTCGAAGACTACTCACACCCCTCCTACTCTGTGCCCTACATGTGGCAGCCCTAAGTCCTCACCCGCAGCCTGCAGATTTGTGACTCTGTGCCTTCAGTGGCACATCCACTCCCTGCCTGTCCACTCTCACCACGCTGCCTGGCATCTCCTGCACCGTAAACATCCACCAGCCCCACCAGCCCCAGTTCTCTTTCTTTCTCTCTGTGTCCCCCTGCTTCTGATACCATACATTGGTTCCCTCATCTGTTTTCCAACAGCCAGAGGAGAGGGGTGCGTTTACATCCCTTCAAGAGGTCAGGCAACGGCCCCCAAATCACCCAAGTGTTCTGTTCAAGCACTGCTCTCAAGACTCAATCATAAACTGCCACACGCCAGGGCCACCCTATTCAACATTCCCTTTCAGTGCTCATGGATGGGGATTTGAAACGGATTCCACTGCAGTGGTCGGGGCATGAATGTGGGACTTGCTCGGAAACCTCAGCCTCCTGCCAGAGAGGCTCTCTGACCACATCAGACTCCTCACACGGCCTGCCTTCAAGGGCATCTACTGCCTACAGGATTAAATACAAGATTCCTGGAAGGGCAAAGAGGTTCCTCTGGAAGGAGCTGCCTGCCTCCATTCCAGTATGTGGGGCAGGGACCAGATAAAGGCAGGGGACGTAGACCGTGGCCTCCTACCCACTGGTCTGTTTGAGAAAGTCACCTAAGCTCTGTCTTCACTTAAACAACTATTTTTATCTGTAGGATATATAATATCTAGATTGCAAAGTCAGCACAATGATTAGAGGGGATATATGTAAAAGACTTGGCATCTTGAAAGGACTCAACAGGATGTGGGATGCTGTTATCTGTGCCAGAACGGACACCATAACCAATGCCCTCTGCCTTTGCTCCTGTCACCCGAAGTACCCTGTCCTCTCCCAAACATCTTATCCAATACCATCAAAATCCTGCCCCTTCTGCAAAAGCGACTGCCACCCCTTCTCCCACTGCCCTGGGAGCCTCCCCTCATTTCTTTGAGCTACAATCAGTAGCCCCCATGCCCCTGCTGGCCCACGCCCCTACTCCTGCAGACATCCCCCTTCATCCCGAGCCCTGCACAGACGCTTCGGGGCAAGGAGCCGGCTGCCCCGAGTTGGTGTCCCTCTGAAGGTGGGCTTATGAGGTATTTGTTGAAACGAATTTTCGGTTCTGCCCACCATCCATGCGCATGTCCATGACAGCATTTCCCAAAGTGTGTTTGCAGAAGACACTGCTCTGAGAACAGGGTTCTGGGGGCAAAGTGAGTAACGTGGACACTTGGTCCCTTCTTGGAAACTCACCCTGCACGTCAGCGTGTTAAAAGGTACAAGCAGGCTTGCAGTAAAGAACCCAATTTACATTTGTTTAACTCTCTCAAGTGCAGTCCACCATGGAACCATGTTTTCTATTCTGTGACCCCTGATGGGGCTGGGCTGAAGGCTGATTCCCAGCAGAGCCAGAGCCAGAGCCAGGAGGCCTGAGCTCAGAGCTCAGATAGGGAACCCGGCAAACCAGGAGCCCCAGCACCAGGCAGCGCTCTTAATGGCAAGCATCAGAAACCACGATCGGCTAATTAAAGCACAAAAGCAATTTACTGAAAGGCTGTTCCATAACTCACAGAACTTCTGGGAAGGCTGGAGACACAGGCTCAGAAAACAGCAGGAACCAGGACTGGCCATAATCCAACCACAGCCAACATCAAGCCTCAGGAAACATCTGTGGGGAGAAGCAGGGACAGCAGACATGGCAGCTGGCACCGTTGCCACTGTTGCCCCTGGAAACAGGATGTGTTGGCCATGGCCACCTTGATCCTCTGCTGCCCTGCCTCTGTGTCACTTGCTTTCGATTCCAGCCCCAGGCAGGAGCCGAGGTCTGGCACAAGGGCCTGGCTGGCATGTGTCTGTGCCCGAGTGGCAGAGTGCAGGGCTGGCCCCAGAAGAAGAGATGTGCACCCAGCAGCACTGCAGACACTCACTGGGGAGCAGCCCAGCCAGGAGGAGTACTGGACGTCACTGTCCTCGCCTCTCCCCACGCCTCCATTTTCTCATCAATAAAATAGGACTCCTATTACTGACTCCACCCACCTCAGCACCGTCCTGTGAGGTAAGTGGAGGTGGCCACGGCCAGGGCTCTGTACACTACTCACCGTGACCGGCTGGGGGCCTGGCGCCCCATCCTGCTCGGGCACACCTGGTCCCTAATCCAGGTATCAGCCAGAGGAGAACATGGCCGCGTGTGCAGAGACAGGCCAGGAAGAAGGGCAGGGCCAGGCTAGGAGGAACTGAGGGGGAAGCCAGCAAGCCAAAGGAGGCACAGGGACTCCCCCACAGGGGAGGGGGCCAAGGCTCAGCCCTGCTGTCACTGAGAAAGGCTGAATGAGAGAGGCCACCAGCCAGGTACACAGTGAGGAAGGGCTCCTAGCTGAACCTGGCATGGCCAAGTGAACTGCCTGACTTGGAATGACAATCTCTGTACCAATTAGCACCTGCACCCAGCAATGCCCAATGACCCCAGCTCCTCCACTTCTGAGCTGGCCAAAGGGACCTTCAAGGTCAGGCACCATCCACCCGAGCACCAGCGAGCACATGGGCCCAGCTTCACGGCCTGAGCCTGAGCAGCCAGGTTTAGCCCCTTGTCCAAGTGCATTAAGAACCAGCTCCCCTGACTATAGCAAGGGCCACCTGAGGCCGCAAGAACACACTGAATTAACCACAAAGCAGGCACAGAGAGGGACAGGGGAGGCTCCACACAAATCACACCAGGAACCCAAAAAGGGCAATGGGTATATAACTGGAATAGTCCATGAGTTCAAAACCTGACTCCTGAATGAGCAACACATTCTACTTCCCAGCCATATCCAATCAGCCAGTCATTTAGTCATTTAAAGTATGAGAAAGTAAATTCCTTAGACTTACAGTTTAAACAGAATCGAAATAAAACCCACCTCATTTCACTGGAACATGACGATTAGCTGGGAGCACCTCACCTAAGACTAAGCCTCAAGCAGATGGATAGCAAAGCTCTTTCTAGATGTGGCCTGCCCAGGCTGTATTTTCACTGGAGCCGCTGGGTTTTTAAGCACATTAGCAGAACTTAGCTAGTCAATGATAATGCACCATAACCCACGGGCTGCTACTTTGACAAAAACAGAAAAGTGGCAATTTTAGCATAATTTTATATCAGTACCGCCAGAAGTGGAATTTGAGACACCACAGAAACCGGCCCACAGGTTTCTTTCCTAGAAACAGAGCACCTAGCACAGAGTCCTTCCACAGGCCAGAGGAAAAGTTAGTCTAATACTGAATCCCAACATGTCACAGATAATGTCTCTCCAGAACAGGTGCTCCAGGCCATTTCGCGTGGTGGGCAGTGTCTGCTGACAAGGAGACCAGGGCTGAACCAGCAGGTGTAGGACAAGTCCCTTGGGCCAGCAGGCGGTCAGAGAGGTGGGGGGACACCTGCCGACTATATGGGGGTGTCAGAGACACCAGGAGTGACTTGCAGAGGCGAGAAATTGGGCAGCAAGAAAAGTGGGGCTTCAACAGTCTGGGACCCAGACTGGTGGGAGGCTTGGCGTGAAAGCCACAATGCCTAGCGCACATAAGCTGGTGGCCATGGCGCCTGGACAGGGGCCCCCAAGAGCTGTGTGGGAACCACAGACCCTCTCCTGACATTGCCATGCTCCGGAGCCCAGTGAGAAAGGTGTCAGGACCACCCACCACTGGCCTTCCACGATGAATCCCCCCACCCCAGCATCATCACCAATTCCTGACAACCACCCAGAGCGGGCAGCTCAGCTGCTGTTGGCCAGGTCCACACGTGCCAAGAAGAGCCCAGGAAGGGATGAGGCCCGCTGAAGACGGGCTCGCTGGAACTGCACTGACAGCACTGGGCCAAGGGCCAACTCCAGAGCCAGTGGGCTACTCATGCCTGCTGCGGGGCAGGTGGTGGCTACGGACACCACAGGCAAGGAGCAGAGCCACACTTTGGGGACAGCATGGGCAGGGGAGAATTTCCAAAGAAAATGGCATCTACACAGAGACCTGAACTATATAGTAAGGAGCCAGCCAGGTAAGAAAGAAGATGCTCGTGAACGGCAGGTGGAGGGGAACCAGGACCCGCACAGGAACTGGGCGTGCAGACGGTGGGGCCTGGTGTGCCCTGGAGAGACAGGGGCACAGCGATGCTCTGGCTGTGGCCGCACAGTCTGGCCTCTTCCCTGAGAAGCCCCAGAGTTTTCAAGGAGGGCAAGAGCCATACTATTGGCATTTTGTAGGCTCCTGCCCACAGCTGTGCAGAAAATGGATTAGAACCCGGGTTGAAGTCGCTGAGGAGACTGGACATAACCCCTGAGCAATGGCAATGAACTCGGCCAGGGCAGAAGCAGAAGGGAGAGCACCTAACGGGCAATAAACAAGCGCCAGTGAGTACTTGCTAACAAATACCCAAGCACTCCCTGACCATTCGCCACCGGGCGAAGGTGCTGGAAGCTGGAACTAGACAAGCACAGTCTCCTGCGGAGGGAAAAATGACCCTCAGAGGTAACTCTGTCCCGGGTTCGCAACTTTTCCATAAATCTAAAATTATTCCAAAATCAAGGTTTATTTTTTAAAAATCCATAGAGATAGGGTAGGATGATTTAAAATATTTCTTTTCTTATCTGCGTTTTCTAGGTTTTCTACAGTAAGTGTGAGTGTATTTTGCAAGGAGAAAAAACTATCGAAATCCAACCCGTCACACTGTTGACTTCAGGTACGAGGATAACAGCAAAGTTTCCTTGTCACCGTGACTTTATCACCTCTTATGTGTAAGATAAACAACTGTTGATGCTATTCTGTGTAAAATTAAAACTGAGGTATGAAACTTTTTGTGAGTTAAGAAAAGGTTTTGATGAAATGAAGACACACCAGCACATCAGGTTGTGTCCCCTTCACTCCCATCAGGGTGAGAATGGACCCCAGAGACACGGCCTAACCACCCCACCCCGCAAAGGCCCGCGTCCCCCACTTGAACTGTGTGACCCTCCAGGACCCCACTCCCCGCACTGGTGCTGCCCTCACTGCCCTGCTCCGGGCCCATGGCCACGTCAGCTCCAGAAAGGCCCCGAGTGTCAGCGCAGTGGCCCGAGCTTCGCTCACGGCCTGCTCCGTCGTCACCTTCTCAGAGGAGCCGTCCCACACAGTCACCGCCGCCCCTTCGTCCTCAGCTTCACTGTGCTCCGCAGCCTTCCTCTGACATGAAGTTATGTCATGCGCATTGTGCCGTGCCCTGGCTGCCTTCGCTGGAATGGAAGCGCCGACATGGACATGGCAGCCAGCATGCGACGGCTCCAGCCCATGAGTACGCAGACGTCTGCTGAGAGCTCTTGTTTTAACAACACTTTTTAAAAACTCAGATGACACCATCCCCTCCCCTTGCTCCTGGACATGGCAGATGTGATGGCTGGGCTGTGCAGCCATCTGGTGACCATGAGGGAAAGCCTGAGAGCCTGGAGAGACCCTGGCCCTGACGCTGCGAGCCACGAAGCCGGGAGCCACGAAGCCATGAGCGGCTGCCATCCACCGCGAGATGTCCGCTTGTTGACAAAGAAGAAGTCCAGTTTGTTTCAAGTCAGCGTTCTGAGGGATTCCTATTTTCTTCAGCCCAGAGTTGTCCTCCCTGACCTCCTGCTGTATCTTTAGCACTGAGAACACTGCCTGGCAACTCCTAGGTGCTCAACTAATATTTGCTGAATAAATGATCTAACTGCAGTGACAACTAAGTGAGAGCTCAGGAGGGGAACCCCAGAGGTCACGGGGCCTGCAGCAGGGGGTCCAGGAAGGCTTCCCTGAGGAGGTGCCGGAGCGCTTGAGGAACTGAAGGAACGGGAGGACCCGGGTCTAAGGTGAGAGGCTGCAACGGCAGCTCCTGGAGCAGTGACAACCAAGCGTGGGGATGCGAGCGGGAGGGCAGCTAGTGACACGGACGCCCAGAACAAGAACGTCAAGGGCAGGGACAGGGGAGGCGGTTGGGAGGCTGTAACCACAACCATGAGAAACAGGGTCATGGTGTGTACACAAGTCTCGGGGCTGGAAAACAGAATCAGCTCCAGCGAAAGGTGTGCTGTGCTGCCTTCCAAGCCAAAGATGAAAACACCCAACAACCACCTCTCCCCCTAAGCACAGGCTGACAGCTGCACAAGACAGGGGCTGCCCTAGAAACAGGAATCCTCAGGCCTTTCTCCAGGAAAGCAGCCAGTTGGAACCTAAGGGACACACTTGGAGCAGAGAGGCCCTGTGGAGCCAAACCAAAGGAATGGGAGCAAAGTGTCCCTGTCACACCCAAACGAGCTGGTTTCAAATCTGCCAAACAGAACAATGTGGAAAAACCAACTGTTTTGGACTTTTAGAATTAGACCAGATCGTCCGTCCTATGGAGGGCAATAGCCCAATTCTTTGAATGTTTACCCAAAGCGGTAACAACAGGGTACACACACATACTGGTTTTTTAAAATTATTTTTAACAAAAGAGTGCTATTTTTTAGTTCTCTATGTAGGAAACAGTACATATTCATGTAGGAAATAGTACATATTCAGGAACAGTACATATTCATATTCTTAAACTATAAATTGACTTCTGTATTTATAACTATTAGTAGATAATGTTTACTAGCCAATCTTCCTTTTTTATATATAGTTCAGTGGCGGGTTCTTTTGTTTAATTAAGTTTATTTTTTCTTGACACATTGAAATTGTATATATTTATGGGGTACAACGTGATATTTGGGTGCATGTGTACAGCGTGAAAATGGTCGTCAGGGTAATTAGCATACCCATCACCTCAAGCATTGTCATTTCTTTGCGTTGGGAGCACTCAAAATCCTCTCCGCTAGCAATTTGAAATTATACGATAATTGTTAACTGTGTCGTGCTACAGGACACTAGAACTGACTCTCCCTGTCTGCCATTTTGTACCCACTGACCACCCTCTCCCTATCTCCGTCTCCTTTTTATCCTTTCCAGTGCCTAATAACCACTACTCTACTCTCTATATCTATGAGATCAACTAATTTAGCTTCCACATATGGATGAGAACCTGTGGTATTTCTCTTTCTGTGCCTGAGTTATTTCAATTAACATAATTTTCTCCAAGCTCATCCATGCTGCTGCAAATAGAAGAATTTCAATCTTTTTTTTTTATAGCCAAGAAGTGTTCCAGTGAACACACACACACACGCACACACACGCACACGCACACGCACACATTTTCCTCGTGCAGTCATCTGTTGAGGGACATTTAGGTTGGTTCCAAATCTTGGCTATTGTGAGTAGAGCTGTGATAAACATGGGAGTGCAGGTGTCCCTCTGCTTTGCCGATTTCCTTTTCTTTGGAGATACACCTGGCAGCAGCGTAGCTAGATTGTATGATAGTTCTACTTGTAGCTTTTTGAGAAACCTCCACACTGTTTTCCATAATGGCTGTAGTAACTTATATTCCCACCAACGGTATATAAGAGTTCCCCTTTCTCCACAACCCTGCCCACATTTGGGGCATAATACCCATTCTAAACGGAGTAAGATATCTCACTGTGGTTTTGATTTGCATTTCCCTGATTAGTGATGTTGAGCAGTTTTTCATATACCTATTGGCCATTTGTCTTCTTTTGAGAAGTATCTTTTCAGCTCATTTGCCAGTTTTTAATTCAGGTTATTTTTCTGCTATTGGGTTGTTTGAGTTCCTTGTACATTCTGGATATTAATCCACATGACGTTATACCGCACTGCTGAGAGTGCCACAGTCTTAGGCACGACTAGCTGGCGTGGGGGTCACACCGCTGCCCGTACCGAGGGCACCTGATGATTCAGCAGCTGGGCTCCCTTGGCTCCTGCCTCCTGACTCTCAGGAAGCGCGAACCCAGATCCACAGTCTGGCAGTGCAGGAGAGCCTCACTGCCAGTGCCCTGCGTCATCCTCAAGGCATCCACCTAAAGCCACAAGACGGGCTGACATTAATTGGTGGCAGAAGAAAATGGATTTTCATGGCTATTTGGAGACCTCTGAAAAAATGAAGTGGATTTCCTTTCATCTCCCTTTTAACATGAATGGTGTTTAAATAACAATGTTCTGAATTAAGCAGTTGGCGCCAGAGGCCAGTTCCCACAGTATTAAAAGCAAAAGACCCAGAGACACAAACTGTCTTCTCTCTCCCTCACTTGTAGTTTTCCAGGCCTGGCACACATGTCTAAAAACTGTCCTTCCAGGACCAGCTCTGCAGCCCGTGTACCTCTCATTTTCACCCGTCTCCACTGCCAGCGTCCTACGTGAAGGGAATGCCCAGAAATGGGCTGAAAGGAGGAAGCTGCCTGCCTGCCTGCAGCAGCGCACAAGACACTCGACAAAGCCACTATGGAATGGAAACCAGTGCTGCGATCCCCTGGCTGAACAGAGAATGTGAAAAAGGCATCAGGAACGCACCTTTCGTCCTCAGTACCCAAGCTCAGCCCACCTCAAGATCAGGCATGAGGGAATGTTTTAATCAGAAAGAAGAAAATGTATGTGTCAAAACCCTGGAAGAGAGAAAAGACTTCCCGCCTACCACCTAACCATGAACCTGGCCATGGGAGGGTGGGAGGAGGAAGGGCATGGGATTGACCCCCTGCCGAGTGTCAAAGTTGAGAAGGGAAATGCCGGGTAGAAGCCCAAGTCAGTGGCTAAGACCCCGCCCATGGCACACAGGGACGGGATCACCCCAGCTCGACTCCCCCCGGTCACATCCAAAAAAGTCTACACGTGGCCAGTTCACTGTGCTCCCACAACCGAAAAGGGCTCAAATTGGAATGAAGTGGTCACCACACAAAACTGGGATTGCCACCGGGAAGGTCAATCTGAATGGATCCCAGAGTTGCTCAAAAACACCACCCCGAAACCTCCTGTCACGGCCCGACACACAAACCACTGAAGAGAAGGGAGACAATCCCCCCGGTTTGTCGCTAATGTCTGTGAACCTAACCACATGCAGACACAAACAGAGGAGAAATTCTGCATGAGACTGCTTACATCTGAAGCCCCGTTCCATAAAGACTGTGTCCTGCTCACGTCGTGGGTGGGGTCCGCTGGAACACGAGGTGTGCCCTTTTTTAGTACTGTCATTGGAGATGGCCCTCACGGCAGAGCTCCTTTCTGATTAACTATGCTTCGGATGTAAAGAATGCTCTAACAACAAGGGCCCTGGGGAGTTAGGGATGGCGGAAGAATAAGCCCTTGCAGCAAGGTTCCAGAAGGACCCCGGGCACGTGCGTCTTATTAAAGGGCTCAGCATAGTCACCTCAATGATACACTACGTGCAGCGCATTATAAACAGATATGAAAATGCCCACCCATCAGACCCAAGATGTAGAGGACACTTAAGGAAATCTGTTCATTGGTCTTTAAATCAACCATTTCTAGATATAAACTGGCACTGTATACACTTAAAAATCATACTTAAAATAAAACCTGGTTTTCCTTTCCACACTTTTCCTGTTGGTGCATACATGGAACTAAACAGGAGTGATGTGGGGGGTCCAGGGGACTGCTTTTCTGCTCTGAAGCTCAAATGCTGTCTGGAGTCTGTGCAGTCAGGTAGGAATTAGTTAGGGAGCAGCTGGAATACCAAGCGCTGTATGTGTGTGCATATAAAAGAGCTGAGCACACACAGAGAAAAGTGCAGAAAACTTACATGTATACAGTTTTAACAAATCACTCCAGAAATCCCCTGGACTTCAAGCACTTTAAAAATGTTTACAGATGACATCTACCACTCACATACCCATTCCACCAGTTTAGCTAAACAATCTCTGGATCTAACTGCAAACCGGCTCATGATACCAGAACACTACATGAAGGCACTTCAAAAAGTTTGCGGAAAAACAGAATTAAAAGACAAGTGAATCTTTCTGTGAACTTTTTGAAGACCTTTCTTACTACAGAAGGGCCTACAAACATCTTTTTGAAAGCTTATTAGTAACTATTATGTGTTTCCTTAAAAGGTTGTTTACAAAGCTTTCCTACTTACCATGCCACCACAGACCAGAGACAAATCCACACAAAGACGCTCCAGGACATGGAGTGTCTGTCTCAGTGTAAGAGGTGGTCAGACACAAGTGTGTCCACGCGCAGTGGTACCCGGTGGGGACCAGAGGAGACACAACCACAGGCCAAACACTGCACATCTTCCAGCTAATTGACTGTGTGGAGGAAAATATCTCTAACCTAAAATGCAGACAAAATGGAATATCACAGTTTTAAAGTAAAGCAGGAGACCTGTTGCGGGCAGCCTCAATCGGATTCCCAGGAGCTGCACGTCACTTGTCCCTGCCTGACAATGGGAAGCACTGTCCTAAGGTGTTGTCTGCTCAAGTTATTTTGCTTTGCTCATTTTTTGGCAATTTACTGAAATAAGAAGTTTGAGTACCTAGTAAAGCAGAACTATCATTAACAAAAAATGTGCCACTCTGCCAGCCAAAATACTCAACCCACAGATAATAAGAGGAAACCAGTTTACAAAAATGAGGGAAACACAGACTGCCACAAGAAATTTACAACGCGGAGGCAAAGTAACACTGCATCTACAGACAGTTGGGCAGAAGTCTGAAGTGAAGCAAAGAATCCTTAATTCGGCAGAATGCACCCTCCTCCCCCAATCAAAATGATGGGGTCTGTGACCATGGCAAGTTTCCAGTCAGGAACCTGAAACACCAGCCAGAGCTGCGGCCAGCCCCGTGTGCAAGGCCAGGCCCAGCCTGTGCCCGGGAACCACACTGCACATCAGCAGGACTCCCCTCGAGCCTGCTACGTGGGCTCTAAGAGCCAAGGCCAGCAAGGTTGTAGAGACCTGAGCACACAAGAAGGAGCCCAGTCCTCAAAAAGGAGACACGAGGACAGGCAGGTAGAGGAGCCAGCTCGGCTTGGGACTCTGCACCTGTCCGTGACGGAGCCAGCAGGGGCAGTGCAGCCACTCTTTTCTTCAGAGGGTTGCGGCTGCCCTGCCTTCTCTGCACACCCAGGTTCTGAGGGCCCACGGGGTCCCAACACAACTTCTGTGTGAAACCCAGAGAGTCGCTGGAGGGTGAGGAGACCACGATAGGAATATGACCCTAACTCCAGGACCCCTGGCTTCTGAAGCTCAAGTCGCAGATAGATGCAGTGCCAAGAGTCCAGTCAGAGTCCTGTCGAGTAAGAAACACCACAGCACCCGCCACTTGCACACAAATGCACCTCCTCTCGTGGTCTGTAAAAGTGGGCAGGGCTGCGGCTGCTTTATTTAAAATCAAATGGTTCTCCTACACCCTTTCGATAATAGGGGCAAATTAGAGAGAAAACAGCATATTTTCCCTCATTTTAAATTACTCCTCTAGAACTCTGTATGTTAACACCAGTGGCAAACACTAAGAATCTGTGGAAAGGACAGAAAACTCTGACAGTTTGGTCCGGCCTGGATGGTGCTCGCCCTGCACGGCCCTGGCCCCCACAGTCCCCTGCTGGAGGATGGCAGGACCCCCACGTGGCCATGCATCTCACCCTGCCAACAGCACAATCCTCACAACCTGGAAATTTTCTAGCACTTCAGGTACCAACTAACTACTGTGCTGCACAGTGACAGTTTGTCACGAGGAGTAAAGTGGGTGGCAGGCTGGTGTTCAAAATGAAATGTCAGTTCTTAAAACTGTTATATCTTGGGAAGCTTCAGCTTAAATATGTCATGGCAGAAAATAACCTCATTCTTTATAGCCTCTAAAGTTGGATAAAGTTTAACTGACTTCTTAGAGAATAAGTAACATGTTAGAACACAGGGAAGATCTGAAGGAAATACCAACTTTTTCAATTAGGCAAAGCAGCCAAAGCCAACAGATTCCCGCTCCAAAGCAGGACAGGCTGAGCTTCTGCCGTGGTCACTGAAGAACTTGCTCGGCAAGCCAGGTCCAATGGCAGAGTGGACTGACCTCAAACTCCTCTTCCAGACAGCAAGATGGGATTAAAATCATCCTCACCCAGGAAGAGACCTTGTAGCAGCAAAGTATCTTGTGTTAGTTTGCAATCAAGCATGGGGGAGAAAGTCATAAATAGTAAAAATTTCCACCTGTGCACAGACAGTCTTTGCACATTAAGAACGTGTAGTTTTTGTGTCATGTTACTCACTTAATGAGATAATTAGCTAACACAGGGATCCAGGTTCAACAACCATACCTCATCTGCACTGACTCAGACAGCATGGTGGATACTGTTAGACGGAGGTTCAGCACTCAGAACCCACCAAAATCCTCAGAGATCTCCAGCAAACGTCCAGAACAGCACAACCACACCAGGAGTGGGAGCCAACAGATACTTCCTTCCACCTGAAGCAAGATGTGCTCTGTCCAGTGGCCCAAATGAACATGTCCCTGCCCACCTTGCCCCGCCTCAGCCCCCTGCGGAGCCCCCACTCCCTGCCTCAGCAATCCCCTGGCACATGCTACGAAACCAGGGAGGGGCTCAATGCTAAGAAGATGTTAGTAAAATCTGCGGGGGTGGTATTTACTGTGACTCTCCACCCCACATTCAATAGCATTTTGATGGCTCCTTCACCTTTAACCCCACTTTTCCTAGACTTCCATGACCTAGGATTTCTCTTCCACTGCATCAGGCAGGAGCATCCAGGGAACGAACATGTCCCTGTCTGTGTTAAGTCCAAGCACCTCAGGTTGGCACATAAGGCCCTTCTGTGTCTGCTCAGGTCCCAGGGCACTGGTCAGTCCATCTCCCTCCAAAGCCCTATAGCTCTCGGGTCACCCTATCCTATAGTCCCCAAATGCGGTGTGCATTGGCAGGCTTCTCTGCACACACACATGCCAATCTTTAAACAGAAACTGCCTCTGTGAAGCAGTCGATGGTGTCCTCCCAGCAGGTAGCCTGCATGCATCCTTGGAGCTGCACATCCACACCTGGCAGACACGGGTGCAGGTGAGGCTCCCCATGGCTCTGCAGTGGCTCCCTGGACAGCACAATGCAGCCCGAGTCCTGAAGGATCTGCCCTGCGCCAACATGTTTGGTGAGCCAACACCGTGGGTGCAGCCAGACCCCTGACCATTAGGGAAAGGGTCTTGGAGCAGCTCTGGTCACATCACCCCGACACACCGAGTGAGACACCCTCTTGCAGGGAGCTGGGCATGGAGGCTGTTCCTGGATTCAGTCTGAATCAAGCTCCCCCTGTGAGCCAGCTAGACTGATAATACTGCGTCGAGGCTAGAGGGGTGTGGCTTCCCTTTTTTCCTACGTGAGGTCACTGAAGTGCCTGCAGTCTGATAATCAGGAAGCAGCACGGACATGCATCTTCACGCTGCAGACCTCTGGGTCAACCCAGCCAGCATCAGGCTGGTACAGGCAATGTGGGCACAATAGAGAATAAAATCTCCTCTCCATGTCTGACCTGGTGCAGCCTCCTCCTTTCACACATAAGGAAACTGAGGCAGAAAGGGCACCTGGAGCTGGCGAAGTCACACTGATGATAAGCAGGACCTGAGCTCTAAGGAAGCCCAAATACCAGCCCTCCATGCTCTAGAGATCGGAACTGTCTGGCAAACTGCTTCCAGTGAGCGCCTCGCTGGGTACCTGGGCCCCTGACCACCTGGGGCCAGCCCTGGTAACCACAGGGTATGTACAGCCAGCAGGCTCAGAATGGCTTCACATTTTTAAATGATAGAAAAAATGAAAAAAAAAAGAAAATTTCAGGACACATGAGGATATAACATTCAAGTTTCAGGGACCATAATCAGGTTTGATGGGAACACAGCCCTGCTTGTTCATCTGTGTACTGTCCAGCAGCTTTTGTGCTGGCACAGCAGAGTTGACTAGTTGTGACAGCGGTTGTACAGCCCACAAAGCCAGAGATATTGACTATGTGGCCCATTTCAGGAAAAGTCTGCCTCCCCGATCTAAAGCCAAGTATAAATGATTATTAGAGCCTCCCTAGTTTCGTATGATGTGATCCGACACTTCTCGGCTGCCCCCCTCCCCCGCTAATGAATGAACCGTAAGAGCGCTTTGATAAACTGGATGCTTACCCCACCACTGTCCTTGACACTATAATCTCAACACAGACGTTGTCACAAAAGTTTTCTGGAATTTTCTTAAGTCCTGGTATAGAGAGGCCTGCTGTCCTCTAATGTAAAAGCGATGCTAGCCTGCCACCGGTCAAGGCTCCCGTGCTAGACCAACAGGCCTGGGCACCACTGTGAGCCAACAGAATCAAGTCCTCTTTATCCTTAATAAAGACTAAGTTTCACTATGTTTCTGGAGTGAAGGATTCGTGGGTAAGAGGCATGTGATGATTTATGAGTTGCTGTCCCGAGTGGAAGAGCCTCATGTTGCAGACACGCTCCGGCAGCTGTGAATGAGCCGGGCCTTGACAGCACTGGGCTCTGCAAAGGGCTGGTGCTCTTGGAGGGACAGATGTCCTCCTTACAGCAAGGCCATGCTGCTGCGGCAATGCATCCTGCCTCCGAATGATTAACCCAAGGCTCTAGTCCATACGGCAGGAAATCTTACCTTTTAAATTAGTTATATTATACCCAAAACCTATCAGCAGCTTGACAACTTGAACATATAATTCTATACCTTTTACTCTTTAAACAATAATTCAGTCTAATCCTGCAGCTGAAGCCAAGATTTCCAGACTGAAAGTGCACTTTCCATTTGATTAAATATCAATAACTGTGGGAATAAAATACCAGTCTTTTATCTTACAGTAAATTCTTCAAAAACCATATACTCTAATAATTAATTATTTCTCTAGAGAAAAGGACAAGTCCTTCCCCTCAAAGACAGCTTGGTAGTCTGAAAGTCTTAAATGCAACAGTTAAAATGTAATTTATAGTAGTTCAGGGCTTACAGAAGAATGACATCATAGTTCAGCGTCTCTGACTCCTGAAGTAACCTGTCAGTCGGCAGGGCCTTTAGGTGGAGTTTCCTGGATAATCACTGACAGGACAAAAAGAATCAGGATGGTCTTCACTCTTGCTGCTGAGACAAACCACATGCACAGAGCAATAATCCTCAACAGAGCGCGTGAGTTACTATCAGGCAGACTGGGATGGAGGGAGGGAGGGATGGACAGAGGGATGGACGGAGGGATGGGTGGATATCATTTAGCATTTTTCCATGTGTGTTTGATATTTGAGAATTTATAAAATATTTGCACATATTCCAACCATTCTGGGGGTAAACTAAGTAAAATACTGCAAGAGGAAGATGTAAATTTCACGTAGCAGAAAACCGTATTTGTTTTCTGTCTTCATAAACTGAGTATGGAGCCAGGGAGCTGACCTTGGACACACGACGATGCCCATCTTGCGGTGGTACACACGTTGGAGTGGCGCCCAGCATGGCCTGGCACATGCCCATCCTCCTGTTGGCAGGGAGAACTCTCCCTCCAGTGGGAGCTCGCTGCTGCAAGCCCACAGAGAAGTTGAGTGTCTCTGAATAAGGTAGCAAGGAGTGTGCCCGAGTTACATAAATCTGCTAAAGCGTTCTAAGAACAAGGTCCCATCCCATTGCAGGTGACAATGAAACAATCCATCATATTAGGAAACTGGAGGAAAACTTCTGTGGGAAACCCAAAGAAAAATATGCATTCTATTAAGAGTCCTGGGCTGTGGCACTTTAGTTACATTTGGGAATATGCTTACACTTGGACAGTGGGACAGTCTGGGCCTCAGGTCACCCTGAGCACACAGGTACCCTCTGGGCCCATTTCCTCCTCTGTATCAGGGAGCTGTGAGTTCCAGTGAGACAGAACGAGATGTACTCAGTAATGCTCATGGACACTGATTACCAAGAAGCATCACACTATACGCAGCCTCACTGGAAAGGTCATCAGCCTACGTGTACATGTGTGTGCAAGGCTCTGACGTCCCTCTCTTGCATGAACTGTAAAACAGGATGATGATCAGGCACTCAGCAGCCAAAAGGTAAATTGAGGTAGAGAAGGTTGCAGAGCAGCCAAGTGGGCCACATGCAAGTGTCAGTCATCAGGCAGCAAAGCTAGGAGGCAGCGGGATGAGAGGCAGGGGGACCGTGGGGCAGAGGACAGGATGGCAGGGGCTGGACTCACTCCAGAGGGCCCTTCTAGGCTGGACGTGGGGCTTTCTAGGGTGCCAGACATACATCTCTTTATGGTAATACCCACTCCTAGCTTTATTTATTGGAAATAAGCTAAGGGAGCCCACACCTTCCCACCAAAGCTGCTCCAAAGGACATCAGAAGCATACACTGAAGAGTCCCTTCAGAACACTGCCCTTTGCTGTCCAGGTGCCATGACAGGAGGATGCCAGAAATGCCCCAATCTGATCTCCAGGCATTAGGTCACCTGGAGATCGTAAGGTGCCACTGCACGTGACCTCAAAGCACGGAGGACATCCCCCTCTGTGCTCACACAATGATTCTTACCTCGCAAAGCTCAAGTCAGAGGTGTGGATACACAGAAAGCTAGCCACTGAGGAGACACTAACTTATCTTCACTGAAGTCCTGCTGCTGACCCCGCTCAGGTAGGACTGTCCCCCCCCTTGAAGTCTGCGATCACTGGTATATACGCTTTGATGCTTCATCAGTTCCCACAGGTCTCCACTTTCACTGACAGCTGACTTCCGTTTCCGCTGTGTGTGCATGTCACGCCAGCGGTGCGTCACACTGATAGTGAAATTTGGTTGAGTTTCCAAAGGGAAAATGAGTTAGCACCAGGACTGCTGCTGCTTCGATCTCGGTATCAGCAAGAAATACTGGACTTGAATTTGGAAAATGTTATTTAGGGGAGGGCGGTTGTTTTCCCAAGCTGCTTCATGTTGATTTGAGCTTTTTATTAAAATTAGTCTGATAAAAGTTTGAGGTAGTGGATTTCCACTTAAGAGGAATTCTTCACCATATCTGGAAAGGGAGGGCAACGTGCTACATGGTTTCAATTATGCTCCTACAATATCCTACCCTCGTCCAGCCAGGTCCCATCTGCTCATCACACAGCTCCATATCAATCACACCCAACTTCTGGAAATGCCACGCCAGGTACGAAGGGAGGAGATACCAGTGTCAGTTCACTCCATCCCATCCCACAGTGCCGTCCCCTGCCCCTATAACTTCCCTGCTCTGCTCAGCAATGCATGTTTCACTGAGATAGCCTCAAGCCTCTCTAAAGAATTCACGATTTCGTCATTTCAATTATGAATGCACCGCTATAGCAACACACTTCTAATGGCAACGCTGGATGTCAGTCGTGATAAGTTCTCACCGACCATACAGACATCAAAGAAAGAAAGAGCTGGGGCTACTGGCTGGAACTTCAAATGGAGCAATAAAAATAGCAAGAGGGGCTGGGAAGAGACGAACTTACAATAAAATATTTAAAGAACTAATATAAAAACTGTCATGAGCTCTTCCTTGGACGTTTAAGCGAGGAACCAACACGGAGTTAACCTGCTCACACCAAACACACAGATAGCATATACAGAGTTAAAGTTCAAAGACTACACTCAGGATAGATCCTGTTCCCTGGATGATTATCATTCACTAATTAAAATAAAATAAAAATAAAACGAACGCTTCGAGGAAAGTCTGCTTTGTTCTTTTCACTTGCTGTGGATTTCTTGGAAGCAAGCAGACACCCCCAATGAGTAGTTGGAAGAAGAATGCACCTGTGACTCTGAGAGGTGGTCCCATCAACACAGGTAATGCTACCCTTCCTGCAAAGCACACCTGCTTTCACGGTCTACAGGCCCACCCTTACGCACACTGAGTTTGTTCCCTTTGAGGTCATACCACTCACATGATGGTTCCAGACGCCAAGGTCTCAAACCCTGGCTTAAGTGGTAGCCACGTCGAAGATCCGCAACACTGAGCCAGACCCAGAATCCACACGCAAAACAGCCCCACAAAATCTAAGAGGTATATTCTGTCTAGGCTATTACCATATCCAGGCATATTCTATCTGTGGCTATTACTGAAGCACCAACGTCCCCTTTAATAAGCCAACTTAAGGATGCACCTTGATGCGTCACTATCAAGGAATGAGGCAGGACTCCCACCCCGGGCAATCTGAACACTTCATCTAGAGCAGCACTGCTCTTCACCAAGCCTCTCAGAAATCCCTCCAGTCCAGGAACAACGGTGAGCTCCCAGGGCACAGGGAACACACCAAGGCCATGTGGGCGGCTGCTCCTGATGGGGCCTCAGTGCAGGGAAGAAGCGGGCTGGGCCACACACTTGCCCTGCACTGCACATGTACCCTCTCAGAAGATACCGGCAGGGGGACTTGCTGCTGCATGGTCAGCACAGGTCTCTGCGTCTTCTTCACTCCCATGGTCCCCAGTGGTCCCCTCTTCTCTGTCCCCCAGCCACTGCAGGAAGCTGAACAGCAGAGAAGGGTAGATCCAAACCCTTTCTCTCAGGCCCTGTCAGTCTGCTGGACACAGGTCAGAGTCCAATGGCCCCCACTAACTGACACGACTTCAGAAGATTCTGTGGTGCCCCAGATCCTGCCAGTCCTAACGCTGAGAGTGAGGAATGGGAGAGGCCCCTCTGGGTGGGATGTGCTCACTGCCCGAGTCCGCTCAGGCTGCTGTAACACAGTACCACAGAGAGCATGGCTTACGAGCAACAGAAATGTATTTCTCACAGTTCTGGCGGCTGGGAAGTGCAGGATAGAGACGCCAGCAGATTCAGTGTCCAGCGAGGGTCCACTTTCTCATAGACGGGACCTTCTCGCTGTGACCTTGTGTGGTCAAAGGGACCTTAGAGCTTCTTTTATAAGAGCACTAATCCCATTCATGAGGTGGAGCCCTCATGACCTGATCTCCTCTGCCTGAGACCATCACCTGAAGGTGAGATTTCAACATGACTCTAGAGGAGCACAAACACTCAGACCACTGCACTCACTGCATGCAAAATGAGATGACGGCGCCAGATTAAACTAGGAGGAATTTCAGTGGTTTTAATGAAAAGTCAATGTTTAATACAGAAGAAAATCACTTCCGCCTCAAGCTAATTGATTTACTTGTGTACATGGGGAAAATATACATAAAATCCACATTTATACACAGGAACTATGTTTCAATAAAAACAAAGATAATCTGTAACCAATTTATCTACAAATGACAAACGACAAAGTATTGTGCAAAAATTTTTCCTTGAAATTAGGGATTATTACAAAATTATATGTAAACTAAACCCCATCTTTGTTCAAATAATTGACTGATGTAATTCTCTCTCTCTTGTATCGATACTACCATGAAGAAAACCTCTATAGTATATTTCGAAAACTATCAAAAATGTAAAACTTTGAGAATATTATTACAAAATTTCAGAGGTAAATTACAGCAGAATAAATTCTTCAGACAATATTCACAGATAAAAAAACCTCGTGGATCTGCCATGTTAATTTCAAAGGTAACTTGAATTAGAAAGTGCAGACTGTCAAGAACAAAAAAACTCTGATAATTAACTACTACTTTAAACTCTAAGAATGTAACTTATGGATGCAAGCAAACTAGCATTATATGTTTTCAAACTTTTTTTAAGAAACAATACTGCAGTTATTTCCACTTCTACGTGACTATCCACAGAACTTGGCATACACAGGGCAGGAGTCAACAGTCGATGGAGTCTGGAAGCATCGTCCGGCAGGCAGAAAGCACCCTCGAACTTACGCATGAAGCTCAGAAACCACAAGAGCCCTAATAAAATCACTCATGGCCTTCCCTTGTTCTACGATGTCCTTTAGAAAGTCAAGCCATTTTAGTTCCCACTGTTTCCCTACACTGGACACCAAGGCCAGGATAAAGCATGGGAACCGCCTCTGTGGCCTCAAAGGTTTGAAGAAGAGCTCCCGGGGCTCTCCTCCCCTCCCCCAGGAGACTCAGACAGTGCCATGCTGGTGCCAAGTGACCAGGTGCATTAGACACCACATCCAGACATTCCTATTATTTAAAAGTTATGAAATATATTTTTTATTACAGCAAAATATACACAATATTGACCATGTTAACCATTTTGTAAGTGTAACATTCGGTGGCACTATTTCATAAATGCTATGTAGCCATCACCTCTATCTAATCCAGAACTTTCTCATCACCCCACTAACAGTAACTCCCCCGCCATGCCCTTGAGAACAACAATTGTACTTTCTCTCTCTGTATCTGGCTATTCTAGGAACCACGTATAAGTGAACTCACACAGTATTTGTCATTTTGTGACTGGCTTACTTTACTTAGCATAATGTCTTCAAGGTCCATCCATGCTGTAGCACATGTCAAAATTTCTTTCTTTTTTAAGGCTGAGTAATATTCCATTGTGTGGATAGACCACATTGTGTGTATCTGTTCACCTGTTGATGGACTGCTTCCTCTGTCTGACTGCTATGAACACAGGTGTGCAAACATTTGTTTGAGACCCTGCTTTCAATTCTTTTGGATGTATACCTGGGGTTGGAATTGCTGGATCACATGGTAATTCTATGTTTAACTTTTTAAGGAACTACCAAACTGTCTTCCACAGTGCCTGGTTCATTTTACATTCCTGCCAGCAACACACAAGGGGTCCAATTCTTCCACACACTTACCAACACTTGTTATAAAAGTTATCAAATGTACTTGCATTCAAGTCACTGAAAGGTACAGACTATAATTCATTTCTTTTGCATTGCTAAGTCACAACTCAGCAATTTAATAGTAACAGTTGTTTACTGATATTTAGTATATTTCCTATGTGCCAGGTACTCAAATGCTTCTTCTCTAATCCTTATAAGAGCTCTGTGGATTAGGCACAGTCCATGTCTCTGATGACGAAAAACCTGAAGCACAAAGAGAGCGACCCTTCCAGAGCCTGATGCTGGTAAGTCACAGAAATGAGGTGGTGTGCCTCTAGAGTGCTGAAACTACCACTGGTGGTAAGATTAGTTTATATTCTATTTATTAATTATGGATTTAAATTAACATGCATCAGAAAAAATAAAAGAAGTATATAAAACCCTGGTTTTCACTGGAATTCCTTAGGACAAGGCTAAAGGAGGTGTTTAAATTAAGCACAAGTTGCTATGAAGAAAACAAGAAGTAAACAATGCTACGGGCAGCCCAGAAGTGTATGATGCTGGGATTGCTGAGCAAGTGACAGCTCATATGAATGAAATTTGGGGATGACTGCCAACACCCTGCCACCCCTCCTCTTCAAGTGTGGGAGGGCAGCATGCAGGCCTGTTTCCTTCTGCTTCCCTGGGTTCTAGGCAGTCTGCAAAGCAGACACTCAATCAACTGAATTCCTGTTTCCTTCTGCTTCCCCAGGTCCCGGGCAGTCTGCAGAGTAGACACTCACTCAACTGAATTCACTGTCCTTTCTCAGCCTGACACACACCCAGGATGAGCCCTGAGCTGCATTGCTTTAAGTCCTTGACCTGGGAAGACAAACAGCCAAGCCAGACCCGATGAAGAGCCACAGACACCCGTAGAGACGAAGCTCCCCCAGAGACCATCGTTCCCTCCAGGGCAGCCATTCCTGGGGAGCTTGGAAAAGTGCAGGCTTGGATCCGCCAGAGGGGGTGGCCCCAGGGGATGCCATGGGCCAGGTTCCACTTCAGATAGGGAGTTTCCGGAACTGCACAGGGGAAAGGTCCCATCTCTAGGGCTCTATGGTTCCCATTGATCTGGCTCGTGCTCTGTTGCCCTTCGTATATGCCAAGTCCCTCTCTGATCCCAAATGTCCCTGGGAAGGTTTCCACCTCACTCTACAGCACATGACAGCCAGCTGCATATGATTCTGTTAAACAATACGTATAAACCAAAACCTAGGAGAGCTTAAAGCAATTCATTTGGATCCCATCACTGCTCTGACCGCTAAGAAGCATCTCACTGCTTAATTCCTGTCCTTTTCAAGACATTTTACAGAAAACATGTACCATGCATTTGGAAAAGTGGCTTTATCTTACTTTTCTGCCCTTATTCTGTACCTCATTCCATCATCCATTTCTTATGTATTTTTCATTATAAATATGTATACTTCTGTAAACCTAAAATTCTTCCTTGACACGTATCTGATACACATCAATGAAATTACTAACCTAACTAAAATAGCCAGCCAGCCTGTGGTGTAGGACAAGCTCTAGATGTGTCGCCACACTTCCAGCCCAGCCAGTATTTGGTTCACTCGCAACCATCAACTCCAGCATCTCCCCAAGACACGAGGTTCCACCATATTTTTTATCAGCAAAACACTTCCTTGAAGCATGTCTGCAGCCTCAGTGGGCTGTCACTGCCAGGCGGAGGCACTGGGGAGGGGTGCCCCTACCTCTGAAGCCAGCACACACCTCCTCACACTCCCGAGAGTGGGCACAGGGAGAATGACACAGAACTTGCTGGACATCTTCCAGTATCTCAGCCATTCTCATACATCAATCCAGTGTACTCCCCAAGGTATGAGGTTTCCTACAAAACCACATATTTTTGGTAACTATATTTTAGCCTCTATGAAATACACAATAAATATTCTCCAGGGGAACATTTCTGTGACATATCATATCAAAATTTCCTTTTCCTAGATGACCTCCGTTTGGTGGCTCCGGGTGTCCTCCGGGTTACCTGTGATCTTCTGAGAGGACGGACACGGGGACTTGCTGGGCAAAGGGCAGCACACTGATGGGGAGGAACCTAGACTGCTCGGGGTCCCCTGCTGGAGACCTGGCAAGACATGGCTGCCCGATACTCTGCTTCCGATCTGCGCACTAGAGGCCTCATAGGCCTCCACCTCCTCTTCCAAGACTGAGCTGGACACGTCTGCCCATCCACCCGGTTGGGGTACTCCCAAGCGCTCAGCAGCTCTTCCTTTTAAATGCTGGCTCAGGAGCAATTCAGTGTCACGACAATTCAATGCACTTCTCTCAAAAGCTGGTAGACAGAAGCTTTTTAATATCGAAAAGTCAGATTTTTTTGAATATAGATTTGAGTGAACCGAGCAAACTCTGTATCCCAGAATCACATATAACCATGAAAAAGCTAAACTGACAATAGCTATAGAAATGAATTGTACGGCAGAACAGGACTAGGTATCAGAAGTCACCTCTGTTCAACTTGGAAATATATACAGCACTTCCAAAGCATTCTAAAGTAGAACTTTAACTGGAGATTTAGTAAGTCAATCAATTCTAAACAACTTAGAACTAAAATAATTAACTACCATTATTGTAAACTGTTTGCTACTTGGTAAAACACAACTTTTTCTATGGAAACAGCACAAGAGTACAAGGAAATATGAATGTCCCAGGCAAACAAAAAGAGAAAAAGCCACCAAAATGAACAAGGGGTCGTACATATGTGTGGTTCCTGGGTATGTAATGTGCAGGGAAGCCGCGATTTTGAATGTGGTCTTAAGGGACATGAACTGTCACAGGGATCACGTGAACAACAGCGGGCACACTACGGGAACGCAATAAAAATTAAACAGTCATGAAAGGGAACTTTATCCCACAGCTTAAAGCAATATATATTCCAGACACTTGTGAGGAGCAGTAATAAACATCTCATATAGGAAAGGTAAAATTTCAGCCTAAAAGGAAAAAAACTAACAGAGCCCTCGAGAGGCCAAATGACAGACAAGGACTTGCAGCTTCACGCTGAAATCACAAAGCTGCCTCCACAAATCAAAGACCAACACAGGTCCTTCCCTGAAATAACTGGCCAAATGATTTGATTTTTCTGAATAATTTTATTATTTGTTTCAAATAAGTAATTAGCAAAACTCACAAACCTTCTTTATGACAGAAATAGAATAGCTTTGCTTCTTCAATCAAGTAAGCAATCTGGGATGTCGATGCAGTTTGGCTTTCTAAATTAACCAAATCCGTTCTATGCCAGACAGGTCAGTCGCCACTCACCTTGACATGCCTGACCTTCCCCTTCTAGAACCTAAACCTGTTTTCTCGCCTCCTGATAAACAGTGATTTATGTGAAGGTCACCTTGCAGGCACTAACTTCCCTCTAATTTTCCAGCCCTACGCCCCTGTCTCCCCGCCTGCCCCGCTGGCACACACTCCCTGGACACCTTCTAGACCCTGCCCACGCTTCCTGTCCACCATCACTTATGGGACCGATTTCTCTGCACCGGGGCTTCTAGGGCTCACCTGAAGGGGTGTGGCTGTCAGCATCACCTGGAAGCTATGGGCCGGGACAGACAGGCTGAGAAGTGCTGCTGGCCCCTCACCACAGGCTCCTAAAAATTAGGGTGCCTCAAGCAAACTTGGTGAGAGAGAGAAATGGGAGACCGTCAAAAACAGAAACTTAACAGAACAGAAGGCCTCACCACCCTGCAAAGGACTGAATATCCCACCCGGAATCCGGTGGTTTAGTAAATGTTCCATCTCGGAATCAAACCCTAAAATCCTGCAGAGGAATGAAAAGAAAAGCTTTCGGTCTGTTTCCTGGATGCTGAAGTTTAACGGATAAAACGTATTGAAAGCAGATCCATATTTACTTTGCAGGACTGAAAGGTTTCTCCATCTCACAAGTAACTAATACAATCAAAACACCAGCAAACACAGCAGCACTCGAAAGAAATACAGTGTAAGGCTGGACAATAAAAAGGGCCACAGAAACCATCTGTCATTTTGGCCCACGCACAGAGGCCCTGCGAGCTCGCTTCCAACAGCTCGGGTGATAAATCCCCATCTTGGGACCACTCCCAGGACCTTCCTCCCCTGGTTGGGGAACACAGAGCTTCCTACTTACTGGAAAGCTCATTCCAGGGGCACCCACATCCCTAATTCCACACGACCCTCTTTAGACAGGGACTGAAAACCCAATCTCCAGCAGGGCCATCTATCCTCTAAGAGCCCAGTCCAGCACTTGGTGGCCTCTCCAGGATGCCCTGAGACAGCTCCATGCCAGGCAGCCTTGCACCCAACTGGGAAATGTCTGTGTGCCATAAGATGACAAGACCACGGCATTTCCACCTACCCCTTCTCCCAAAGGCATTACACTCCATCTACACGCCACCTGAAAGGGAGGTTTTAAATCAACCCCTGCAGTGCACAAAACAAAAATGAAGGAGGCCCTCCCTGCCCTCAGTCAGCCGAACCTGAGGACACGGGACAGGTGTAGAGATGGCAGCACAGCAAAGGCGACCCTGGCAGGCTGCACCAAGGTCATCCTCCTGAGGGCTCACAGTGACACTGAGGCACTACATAGGCCCCATCCCCCAGGTCCTCACAGGAAGATTTTTACCTAGTTCTCCACTATAATCCTATAAAGCATTAGAGTGTTAGAACCCCCATTTTAGAGATAGAGAAACTGAGGCTTTTGGGATCTTAAATAACCTGGCCAAGGTCACACAGCCATTAAGTGGCAGAATGAAGACTGAAATCCTATTCACCCTGGCTTTGGGACCCACACCCTTAACTATATTATACTGCCCTTAAAAAGACCTATGCTCAGAAAAGATTCCCTGGAGAACAAGACATCCAACCAAACACAAGGACCCAGAAAAGTTTCATGGAGGAGGAGTTTTGGAAAGGATGGGCAGGAGTTAAAAGGGGGTAGATTAAGAAGGCGTCTGTAGACAGAAGGAACAGAGTGCATAAAGACACAGAGAACAGGAGAGCATGGAGCACGTCGTCCTGCAAACAGCAAGTGGACTCTCGAGATGGAATACGAGCTAGTGGGAGGCCTGGAGGGGTCCCTGAAAGCCCCCGAGGACTCAGGACACAGCGTCCACCACAGCAGCGAGATGGTGAGCATAAGAGCACAGGGTCACGTGCACGCTCAGAGGTCAAGCTCAGAGGTCAACCCAGACGAAGCCAGTGAGACCCAGTGCCTGGCTACTGCACCTGCCCTAAGGAGCTGCAGAGGGAATGCGGAGGCACGGGATTCTTGGGAAGCCCACAGAACTGGGACACTCTTCTGCTGTGGGAGGTGGGGATGGTGGGGGAGGCATAAGGACAGAAGGAGGGTCAAAGATGGCAACAGAAGAACCCTGCCTCAGACACTGGGGAACCATGGATAAAAACAGGGTGGGCAGGGAGTCCTTGGGTGGGGCAGGGAATCCCCTTGGCTTGAAGCAAGTCACACATAGAGAGACCAGTGAATGGTCTCAACCTGTGGCACTACTGACACTGGGATCAGGTAACTCTTTGTTGTCGGGGCTGTCCTGTATGTTGAGGGATGTTTACCAGCATCCCTGGCCTCTACCACTTAGATGCCAGTAGCACCCCCTTAGCTGTGACAACCGAAAATGTCTCCAGTGACAAACTTCCCCTGGGGGACAAAATGACCCCCAGTTGAGAACCACTGGCCAGGTGAAGAGAAAGTAAGAACAGTCAGCAAATGAAAACTGGTGCACAGCAGTGAGGCGAGGCAGAGGCCAGGATGCGGATACCGAACCCAAGGCCACCCGCTGCCAAGCAGAAGTGGCAAGCACAGAAGTCAGACGCTGCTGACAGGGACGCGGCTTTACTCAGCAACAGTGACCTGAAGGGGGTGACAGGCTAACCCACCTCAAAGGCTCAGACTTACCCAGGGGGTTTTAAGGAGGAGGTTGAGGGAATGGAACGAGGGAAGTGAAAGGCAGGAGGGAGGGGACATGTTAGGGGACAGGTGCAAGGTCTCACCAAGGCTCCGCCTGGCTTCTGTTCCCATCCTTGATGTCATCTTAGGGTCCTGCATGACTATGATTTGCTTCGGGGTGGAATCAGCATAGCTTTATTCACGTCTTCCTTGGTTTCTCAGGATCTGGGAAACAGCTCTATGCTTACGTAAATAATGTTATCCTGTCTCGTCACCAAGGTTCAAAGCATCAAGTATCCACGGGTACAGAGGGACTCAGCAATACGTGCGAGGGCAGCCTCTGTGCTTATCTTACATGCTGCTAGACAAGCATACTCCTGTTTCTGGGGATTCACCCAGCAAGTCTGCCTTGCCAGCTTCTTCCAAGGGCTGAGGCCTGCTGCAGCCCTACAGGAAAAGGATCAAATATGATTGAATATGGCGGCCTGCTGTTACAAGTCCCCCTTCTTAAGGAGGACTTCACTCATGCTCTCATGACAATTCCAGGCCCCAGCTCCTACCATCTGAGCTGTTCACAAGGCCTGCTGCTGTACTCAGCACTGGGCAGAAGGGAACAAAACCACCCAGGAACAGGTGCAGTCACCTCGGGCTTCACATTACTCTTATAAATAAATAATGAGTAATTTCTCAAATATAATGTCCAGGATAATCAGAGAACCAGGCACACAGGGAAGTAAGACACCATGAGCAAGAGCAAGCAAAACCAAAGCAGTAGCAGCAGACCCACAAAGACTTCAGACCCTGGACTCATCACATACATACAAAAAGCAACACTTAACCACTTGGCCAGTCTGAACATGCCCACAGAAAGACAAAGAATTACCATGTAACTGAGCTCTATGATAATTTTATAGCCCCCAAAATTCAGCCTTAAGTCAAAAAATGTTAAAATAAAAAAGAAAACCAGAATACGCTATTTTTACTTTACATGATATTTATTATATAATATTAAAACACACTGATATCTGTACATTAGCAGACCTACGTTTCAACATATAAATGCATGGTAGACTAATCACAAAGCCTTCACTATACTGTTTTCATTTTTATCTAAGCCAAAAGAGTCTAAGTAGGCTATTACAACAGTATAAAGTTTATCAATGAACTGTAAAACTGAAGTGGGGCAGGGGGTGGGGGCCTGTGAGACATAATTATCTACCACTAAATCCCACTGTTTCACTTCAATTTTCTAAATTTTACTCGTGTCTGGAAAAATTTCCACTAGTTACATTTTCCTTGGACATATTCTCTACCAGTACCTTTACTCTCTTTAGAAAAACAGCAGACCAGTACCCTCCTCCCAAAATCGAAAGGAAGAAATACACACACCCGGAAAGTCTAGGACACTTTCTACAGTTGGTCTTAGCTTCCAAAGCCTTTTCCATAGTCTTGGCTAGATGTCGTACAAATCACAGCACCAGAAACTTTATTACTCAGTCAGGAAAAAAAGAAAAATGAAAACCCCACCACACTCACACAAGCCTGGACCAGACCAAGAATAGACTAGAGCAAGATGGTAGCAGAGGGCAGTATGGTGCAGCCAGTTACCATCCTCTAAGAATCTCACCTTCAGTGACATCTCTCCCCCATCATTTGGAAGTGGATTCCCAGGCAACACCAGGCACCAAAATCTCAGGCTTCCTACGGTAGCATGTGTGATGGCACAGGTACCCTCATCAGGAAGGCAAGCGTCAAGTTCCTGATCTAGTCACAGCCTGGCAGGTGTCAGATGTTCTATAAAGAGTTCTCTCCAGTCCTTCTCAACAGGAGGGTACCGGAAATATGGAGGCATTTTTTGTCAAAATGATTGTGGAGAGCTATTAACATTCAAAGGGGAGGAATCAAAATGCGGAATGTCTAAAACATGTGGGACTGTCCCCACAATAGTGTTGTCTTGCATCCTGTGTCACTTTCAAATGTCCTGCGACACATTCAAGCCTAAAATTAATCAAGACCTAAGCATAACTCTATTGAACATGTAAACACAGAATTTTTTTGCAGTTTTACTATGCACAAGGTTTTCCTGGAGTATAACTACCCTGTAACCCAAAAGAAAGATGGACTTCATTTTCTTTTCTTTTTTGTTTGTCTTTTGTCTTTTTCGGTGTCCGGCAACGGATCGCAACCCTCAGTGTTGCCCCTGTACCGGACCAGGGACCAGCAATGGGATTGCAACCCTCAGTGTTGCTCCCGCACCTCGCTCAGCCAGTGAGCGGGAATGGGTCTGTATGTGGGATCCGAACCTTTGGGCGGGAGTGCCGCCGCGCTTCCCAAGCGGCGCACTATCTAGTGCGCCACCGGGCCAGCCCTGGACTTCATTTTCTTTGGAATTTTACAAAAAGTTGTTTATCATTTTGGAAAAATATGTCACCAATGTCAAGGCTGATCAGATGAAAGTCTGATAAATAGAACTGTCTCGGTAGCTGCTGTGTTCCAGGTACATGCACCTGATCACTCCATTATGTCTTCTAGCACAGTCCCAGATCTGTTCTGAATGTATGTTATTTTACTATAAATTGCTGCTTTTTAAAGTTTTTTTTTTTAAAAAAATAGTATATGTAGGTAGATATCATCCATGAATTTCATTTCAGGAACTGGAAAGGGAAGGTTATAAACTATGTGTACTATAAAGAAACACTGCATCTGACCCTGTTGGAAACCATTAAGCTACAATGAGAAATCCCCACAACACACAAAAATCGAGAAACCAAACACATTTCTAAAAACCTTCCTTAAACTTTTAAAAAAAAATTAACTCCCTGTAACATTTAACCTTTGATATCTAAACAGTTTAGTCAAATATGAAAAAAAAAGTCTTTAACATTCATACATGGGGCAATGCTACAAAGAGAATAAAACATTCCAGCCCCCGACAAAATTCCAAGTCTGCTGCTACCTGAGTATTAGAAAAGCTGAAGCCAGAAACCGCTAAATAAAAGGTAATGCAACTAGGCATAACACAATAAAAGATATTACCTTCAAAATGCATTATTGTTGCCAATTATAAGAATCACTTCAACTTAATTTCAAAACCACAATCACCCTCAACAGAAACAGTCTCTTTTTTAAATTTCAAAGAGTATTACATTAAGGCAATAACTCACCTTCCAGCTATAATATCACTCTCTCTTATTGCAATACCACATTTCATAGACACTTCTCATCGACAAGTCAAGCTAATTCAGGTTAATTTTATTGTATTTTGGTGCTATCTCACATTTGTGTGCAATTACCTTTATCATTTTATTGCCAAGGCAGAAAGTAATCAGAACAATTATTTGAAAATGGAGGTTTATAAATTCTAAATCACAGTTGCTGGCATTTTTGATAAAACAGCAGCTTTATCTCGGGAAATGGCAGGGACATCGGATAAATCATGCATCAGTCAAGTGCAGCTGACCCCCAAGTGCATTGCACAATATCAGAAGTGCTTCCAAAGAAACTTTCCTGCATCATCCATCATTCTTCATAATACTAAAATAGCTACACACCTGAAGAATAGAAGCTGGAGGATAATAATAAAAAAAAAATCCGAGTAGTGTGGGCAATGCCATTAGCTGCTCTCCCTTTTAAGCTATAAGATATGGTCTGGAAACTGGACCATGCACATAAACAAATATGACTTTACAGTAACTCTAAATATCTGTATTCATATTCGTCAACTCAGTTTTAAATATAAATGAAATATGGAGTAGGGTCATAAAAAGAAAAAGTGCATTTGTAGACTACATGCATTTTTATGTTCTGCTTGGGTCCAGCTGCTCTTAAAATCAGCTGCCTCTCCCAGGTCTGTGTGGATGACAGGTGAGCCCCACACAGACATGGCATTATTGTCCCTGGACATCTTGTTCTCTGTTCCTCATTTTATTCTAAAATTTATTGATTACAAAAGGAGTGTAACTTGATTTTAAGGACAAGAATAAAGGGGGAAATCCTTGAGTCCCCACATGTAGGTCCCCCTAAGTTGATTACATGTGACAGGGACACAAAGCTTAGGAGGAGAAGTGGCTCTGTCTCCATTCACCCGTCTCCACAAAGAAAAAGTCATCACTGCAGACCTCTGCTGCAGCTTTCTTTAGGGAAAGATGACAACCACCTCCTGCCTCCCATCCATATCGTGCTTTAACTCATCTTTTATACTGCGAAATAAAGTAACTCTGTAATCATTCATTTCCTTTTTCGTCAAAAAGAAAATATCCCAGAAAAAGAAGGCTTCTATATATATCTTTAGGTGGGCCACTGCAAGGCAATGGGCTTTCAAAAGGTCTATCTGGGTAGGCACAAAATGTGTTAGCTACTTATGCCCGGCTCTGAGCCAGGTGCTTTACATACATTTTCTCTTTTACTCCTCCCAGCAAACCTAAGATAGATCAAATTATGTGTAGATGAGAAAGCAGGTAGGGAAGTTAATGAACTAGCCCAAGGGCATAGCACACAGTGGCAGATAGGGATTCAAGGTCAAGTCAACGTACTCAAAGCCCAGATTTTGCCATCACTCTATCTCCCAGACACAAACACAGGCCATGCTGCATTAGTCAGGATGGGTTTGGGTATTCTGCAGTGACAAACACCACTACCAAGCCACTGTGGGTCTGGGTTAACCTTCAGAGCAGGGGCCTTTCTGTGGTGGCTGCTTCAGTATTGTGGCATGTCCATCTTGTTGACAGTTGCCCAGGGCCACATGGGGGAGGGAGCATGGAGAATCATGGCCTGGCGCTTACATGCGTCTCTGAGAAGTGACACATACCACTTCAGCTCACACAGCATTAGCCAGAGCAGGGTGACAGCCAAGCCCAGTCTCCTGGGGTAGGCAGTGTAGTGAGACCTAAACGTGCAGGCGAGCATTGCCTCCTAGGTCTGCCAAAGATACCAATGCTGCTAAGGTTTACTTCCAAATTAAATCTACTGCTGGTGAGAAAGGTTCTAAAGCCCTCAGAATCGTAGTAGCAGTGAACGTGGTGGTGACAACTTGAAATCACCACCTCTCAGCAGTGCTTCAAGGGGAGAAGAACGTGTGACTGCTTACCTTGATGGGAAATGGAAACATGAAAACCAAAGAAAGGGAAGGTAAACGACTGATGGACTTATGGATAAATGAATAAAACAAACCTACTAAATTAAAAATCTGTATGATTACTGAAAAACTCTATTAGGTAAACCCCATGGGCCACCCTAAGCACATTTTCCAAACCACTGCAAAACGGACCCTCAGTTTCTCAAGGAAATAAATAAGACCTTCTCAGTTTTAAAAATGATGACTGCTGTCCCTCATTGCAGGAGATCTGGTCCAACCTCCAGCCTTCAGAAAATAAAGGTGTCTCCCCAATGGGAGGCAGGACAGATCTGAGAGGGAGGGGCCAAAATCAGAGTGGGGAAGAGGAGGCAGTGCTGAGCTTGTGCATGCTGGGCTACCCTCACCTGAAAGTCACTGGTGCTTGTAAGTGCACTAACGGGAAACGGCCCATGCCAACTGCCCCACCTGTGCTTGGAGCAAGAAAGAAACTACTTGCAAAGGATTTTGATGCAAGAGTTACCACAGCCTCCTTATGAGCCATCAGTGGACCCTGACACCAGGGAGTGACTCACCCAAAGTCACTGAGCTATATGTTTTGGCTTTAGTTTACCTCTAAAAGTCTGTAGAACTCTGATACTCTGTAATTTTACTTAGTCTTAAATTTGGATGAACGCTGTCAGAGAAACAGGAATCAAGTTAAACAGAGACACCAAACTGTTGGGGTAAGGTAACACTGTATCCTGATATGTCACAGAGTCAACATTTAGAGTATTAATAAAATCAATCCTTACAGTAACCCACTGAGAGAGGTGAATGTTATAATCTATACAACACAGATGAGGAAACCAGCACACAGCAGTTGAATAATCTGCCTGAGGTCACATTTCTACCAAGGTGTGGAAGCCTTAAAACCAAGGCCAGGGATTCTAACAGGAGCCCGGCCTCTCCACCAGCATGCTGTCCTGTTGCCTGAAGGCACCTTTAGAGCAGCCTGCCACAGGTATGGCTTGCAGGTGTGAATCCCCCACCCACCCCACCAGCACCAGAGTGCATGCCTCTGCAGTGGGAAACTGCATTGAGCCAAAACTGGGAACAATGAGGACTTCTCTGAACAAATGTGCCACTGGTAATCCACACAGTGTTTGAGAAGTGTTAAAAATCCAAGTTTTATGTCTTCTTCCAATCCCAAGATTTGTAATATTGGCCCATATTCCAAGGTTTGTGCCAAAAAGAGTGTAAGAAAAATGAAGATTATGCTTAAGAAAGAATGAATTAAGGAAGACCTAATCTACTACTATACAATAAGTGAAATTTCAGGACAATTTACTCTAGATTATTGTTCAACTGTTTATATCCTCTCCCTTCCAAAACCAAGATCTAGTCATTTCATGAGTATATCCAACAATTTTCAGTCTTCAGCTGATGAAAACTGACAATAAGTTTGTATTTCCACTAGCTAAGTTTTATAGTCCTTTGCCACCAGCAAACCCAATTCACGTAAAAAACTTTATGAAGCATAAGTCTGGTGAAAAATTCTACAAAATACAGTAACCATAAAGATACAATACTTTAAAACTTCTGACTGTCTCTGCTGTACATCATAAAATACTGTATGATGCTTGATATATTGAAGCATAACCAGACTTTTAAAGGGTTTTATGTTCATCTAATTAATTTTCAATATTTCTATTTACAACAAAGAGAATGAAGAATTATAATAAATCACACATAAGTAAAAAGTACAAATTCCACAAAAATGAGAATTAAAAGAAAATAAAACGGATTAAAGAAAAAACCCAAAATTAGTAGAAAATGCTATAGGTGGTAATTGTTATTCTTCACATAAAATAGCATTAGAGGACCTTCATTGCTTTAGTTTTATTTGTTCTCAACATGCAACAATTGGGTGAGAAATAAGCTAATTAACTGGTACATCCATTTGGAAATACCCCATCTATTTTGAAACAAAATGGTTTCATTTTACATCTATTCTAATCCAAATGTCAACCCTGTGTTCCTAACCTTGTTTATAGAAATATTCTGTAGACTGAAGTCTTTTCACCAAGCAAGCACAGGAAACATTTTCCTACAAAGTAACTGGCCAGTGATCAAACAGTCCAGGTCACAAAAGACAAACTGTCACCAACTGTCTTAGCCCATTCAGGCTGCTATAACAGAACACCTTAGACTCGGTAGTTTATAAACAACAGAAATTCATTTCTCACAGTCCTGGAGACTGGGAAGTCCAAGGTCAAGGCACCTGCAGATTTCGAGTCTGGTAAGAACCCCTTTCCTGGTTCATAGACGGCATCTTCTTCCTTTGTCCTCAAGTGGTGGAAGAGACGAATGAGCTCAGTTGGCCTCCCCTAAGGGCCCTGATCCTATTCATGATGGCTCTGCCCTGAGGGGACATACTTATTGTTACTGGATCACATGAAAAATGCAGATAGAAAGTAGGTGGCACAAAGGCAAGAATCAACCCAATCACTGCCTAAAGGCCCCAGCTCCACCACCATCACCCTGGGTGAGCATTTCACCATAGGAACTGGGGGTGGCACACAAACATTCAGACCATTGCACTAGAGCAGACAAAGGAGAGATGTCAAGGTCTGTCGTCATATACCCATGTTAATGCTCTGACTGTGGTAACTGCATGGTCACACAAGCTGTTAACACTTGCAAAACAAGATGAAGGTCATATACAGAAATTTTCTGTGCTATCTGTGCAACTTTCTGCAAGTCTAAAATTATATCCAAAAAAAAAAAGCCATTCCACTGTCATCTGCATACAGTAGATGCAGATCTGACCTCAAAGACCTGGCCATTGAGAAACAGGAGAGGGGACCAGGAACAGGAGAGGGGACCAGGATGGCCTGAAGAATCTATCTGCAGGGCCTTTATCGTCCCCTCTGTGCTGACCACGGAAGGATGGAGCTGTGCACCAACTCAGTGAAAAGTCTCCCTTCGGCCACTGGGATGGATCCAGAGTGGTGACACTGCATGTCTGCCTCTGAAACATGCTGGGACAGAAATGGGGTGGGCAAGCTGTGGCTGGGAAATAAAAAGGTTAAATAGATCATAAATTAAGATTAGTGTCAGCTGGCCAGCAGCTTTATATCACATTATATTACATCAAGAAATGAGGCTCCCCCTGTTAAAATCAGAAACCATTCAGATATTTGCTCCGCAGCTTGTACCCCAATAGACCTCTCTAGTCAAAAACAAAAAATGAAGATTTCAAGACCCCTTTTAAAAGGTCGTAATTAAAAGGAGAAAGTATAGATTATGCCTGAGTTTACTTAAAACAGCAAAGAACCCTAGCCACCTTGTGGGCATTTCTCCCGTTTTTTCTTAGACATATTTAGACTGGGGGACAGCTAGCCTCTGGTGCCTCATCAGAGACTCTACAGCTGCACAAACTGATGTGACAGAAACCAGGAGACCCTGGCCCAGACTTCACCACCCTGAGTAGTTTCCAGGTCAGGCCACGTAAAGCAGATGGAAATAATGGCCAAAGACGGCTGCCAGTATTTTATTTAGACATTTTTATAAGGAAGCCAGAGGTTGCAAGCACCGCTAGGGTAACTATACAAATTTTGATTTTACTAAAATGTTATGTCCCCTGAGCCAAGGTATTAATCTTGTTATAAAAGTCGTCTCTCCTCTTGCTGGCCATTCATTAAACTTTCATAAATTTTAAAACATACTTATTGTTACTGGATCACATGAAAAAGGCAGATAGAAAGTAGGTGGCACAAAGGCAAGAATCAAACTGGTTTTGGAGAGCGGTGGCCTGGAGGAGCCGTGGAATGACAATCAAAATTCCAGGCATGTGGGATTCCTTAAATATTTATAAAACATAGTTTTCAGTTTCTAACAACGTTTGATCTCTAAGAAATACATCATCAATTATTTTTTAAAAGGTGAGGATAAATTAAAAGGGAGACTCCAAATGGCAAATACTAAAACAAAATCACCTCCCCTTCCTCGCTGCTCTCTGGAACAGCCGCATGCCAGGGGAGGTCTGCCGCTGCCCGGTCACAGCCACGTGGGACCTCGGGAGTGTCTAAAGCAGAATCAATCTTGTCAGCCGTGTGCCGTCATCCACAGCCCACTGGACACTGGGGAAGACACCAAACTCTGGCCTGTGAATGCTCTGGGAATGTCATTACAGTCTCTGAGTACTGCCCAGATGCAGGGCAATTTCTGCAGGAACCTACATTGTGATGAAGTTTTGATGCCACTTTAACTATGTGAAGAAGCTCGAGAAGAAAACCCTGGTGGGACAGAGCAAATTCCACGAACGTTCAGCAGGAAAAGCAAATCCCTGTGATCATTCCTCCCCTCTGACTGTATGATCGGGTGCAAGGTGATGGCTCTATGAAATGGCTGCAAAGTTCTGGAGTAGGCCCTATCAAAAGAGATGAGAATCTTCTTTCTCTGCAAGCAAGCGGGAATCTGAGAGTTCAGGAGGCCACCTATCATCTGTGATGAGTCACAACCAGCAAGTGACATGTGGCGATGTCTCTTACCACTTGGCCTATAAAAGCTTCTGATCCATGGAATAAAAACACTCTGAACCTTAATAAGCACTCCATTATAACAAATAATGCCAAACACCTAATTACCAAGTGACTATTTATAGTTTCTAAAATAACTTAACCTAGTTTTACCAAGCAGATATTTTAAGATTCAAAGAAAAATCTTGCTCGATTCCAGCTTTAGGTACTACATTTATTTTGCCTAGACCCAGAGGATCAAGAGATCTCTTACTCTAAATTACGTTATTTGTACCATGAATTCAAAAAGTAATTAGTCTCATTTACAAACAGCAATTACTTATTAAAAAAATGTGAACCATAAATTTAAATTGTTAATTTTAACAAAAATTCAAAACCTGTTAAAGGAACACTGCAGAGTTAACAGAAGAGTGCAGCTGTGGGGTTGGCAATGTCTTGGTTTACTTACATGGTTTGCAAAACAAGCTTATGGCCTATGAAATCTTTAATTCTTCTCCACATCAGCCTATTTTATATGTTTACTGTCTTACTCAGGCATATTCCTCTCCCCATGGGAGTGACATCCCAGGGAAGGAAAAGTGTGTGATCTGTGTTTATACAAAAAGGAGCTCCTGATGCTCAGGTCATGATAAAAATAAATGAATGAAGAAATAAATATAAACAAGCAAAGAAAACCAGGTGTCAGAATTCGAATAGCCTCTAACGCCCACTAAATACCATTAAACACTGAGTCCATATATACCAGGACTGTCCAGTCCAGTAGCTCTTAACCACATGTGACCACTTATTAAATTTAAATTTATTAGAATGTAATAAAATTTAACATTCAGCTTCTAAGTCTCACTAGTCACATTTCAACTGCCCAGCGGCCGCATGTGGCTATCGCACTGGACAGCACATACACAGAAATTTATATCATTGCAAAAGTTCTGTGTGACAGCCCTGACCAACTGTCATTGCACGTATTAGGGAAACTGAGACCCAGGAGTGAGGAGTTGAGTCACTGATATACCAGAACCCACAGTTCACTGGCTGCCACAAAGCAAGTGGCTGGTCACGGAGCATCTCACTCAGTGCAGCCCAGCGGTCAGGGACTTGTCTGGCCAGTTCAAAATCAGAGCCCAGCACAGAGCCCAGCACACACCCCAGGGCATGCACCAATGCCTGACCACAGCAGGTAACATGTTTCTTGAATGAGGACATGAAAAATAACTGTAAGAAAATGATGGCACAGTACTCAACTTCTGAGAGGCTGGCTAAGAATTTCTCAGTCTAAGACAGTGGAAGGCTTCTTTACTTCTTTAGTTCTCAAAAACACCATATTAAACATCACTGTGCACAAAATGCTAATTCTTTAGGGCAGAGTCTCAGACATGAAATTGCCCTCAATACCTAACAAGGGAAGAATTTACGTCTTTACAGTAGGATACTTGCCATCTCTAAAAAAAATACTGACAAGGATTTCAATAACATGGATAAGCACTTACGATATAAGGTCAGGGAACGAAGCCAAACACATGATTGCAAGTATCCCATGCACAAAAGTCACCAGGGTGTTAGCGTACGTGTGACATGTACATGCACATGAGACAAGTCTAGTGTTTGAGTCAGTTTTGTCCTCTGGATAGCTTCTCAGAAAAAGCTCTCCAAAAAGGGTTGCCTCCCAGATTGGAGGCAGAAAAATAAATATTATGAGCTCATGCATAATCCTGAAGAGGAAGACTTTATTCTCTCCATACTGATCTACAGATCCAAGCACCTCCAATCAAAACATCCAAAAGGTTCTCCTAAGAATCTGACAAACTGATTCTGAAATTTGTACAGATAAGCAAAGGCCCCAAAAGGATCAAGACACTCGTAAAGAAGAAAAAGAGGATGCGAGGACTTACCTCACCACTTTTAAGAGTTAGCCTAAAGCTGTAGTAATTGATGCATTGTGGTCTTAGTACAGAAATAGACAAAGCATCAATGGAACAGGAGAGCCCAGAAACAGACATACGTCTACTTAGAATAACCAGTTCCACTGCAAACACATGACAAATACATGATGATGCTAATACACGACAACAGATGCAGAGCAATAGAGAAAGAAGGAATTAATAAATAGGGCTGGAGTAACTGGTTATTTATATGAAAGAAGAATTAGACTTCCACTCCACACCAAACACAAAAATTAATTCCAAATGGTCTACAGACTGATATATGAAAAGGAAAACCGATATTTTTATAAAAAAGTGTGGAAGGATAGTTTTATGATTGTGAATAAGGATGTGCAAACTACAAAGGAGAAGAATATTAAAACTAGAAACTCCTGTCCATCAAAAGGCTCTATAGAGAAAATGAAAAGGCAGGCCACAAACTGGGAGATGATCGAGGCCATAATTAACAAAGGATTAGAATCCAGAATATATAAAATACTCCTGTGAATCAAAAAGAAGAAAACAACCCAATAGAAATACAGGCAAAAAGGACACAAACTGGCATTTCACAAAAGAGGAATCATGATGGCAATATGAAAAGATGCTCAACGTCACTGGTAATCAGAGAAATGCAAATGAAGACCACAATAAAATATGATGTTCTACCCAGTAGGTAATTATCAGTACTATAACAACTGCAAGTTTTGGTAAGGATGTGGATCAACTGATAGGAGTCTTATCTGCTTTATCCATTTTTACAAAACAGTTGCTGTCTTGTAACATTGAATACTGACAGGCCAATAATTCTACCTCTGAGTATACACCAAGGAGAAGCTATTATAAATGTGCACTAGCAGGAACACACAAGAGTGATCATAGCTGCAGATTCCAGCAAAAAACTGGGAACAATCCAAATGCCCACTGGCAGAAGAATAAAAAAGAACCTCACCACACTGTGGTCTTGTCATACACTGAAATGCTATAACGCACAGAAAATGAATGAACCGCGGCTACGTACATCAACCCAGATGAAATCCAGAACATCATTCTGAACGGGAGAAAGCAAGTCTCGGAACACTCATACGACACATCATCTTTATAAAGATCAAACAAGCAACACTAAATGAGATCTAGTTGAGAAACATACAGATATACGGTAAAACGTCATAAATTTTAAAAATAAGGGGATAATAAATATAAATTTCAGAACAGTGATAACCTCGGGGGTGGGGTGGGGGAGAACAGGAGGAAAGCACCCAGATCAATTCCACAGGACCAGGGCTGTGACAGCTCTCCAGTCAGTGGTAAGCGACAAGTGTTCAGGTTATAACTTTTACTTCATAATTTACATATATCTCATATATTCTTTAGTACGTCTCAAACAACATATAATTTTAAAAATCAAAAAAGAAAAAAAAACAAGAAAAGAAGACAGAGAAGAAATGAAAGAAGGAAATGCAATTAAAAATGGGCAAAGGGGCTGAATGGGCATTTCTCATATGAAGACAAACAAATGGCCAACAGACTTGTGAAAACTTGCTCCACATAATTCAGAATCAGGCAAATGCAAATCAAAACCACATTGAGACATCATATCTCACCCCAGTTAGACTGGCTGTTATCAAAAAGACAGAGGATAACAGATGCAGGTGAGGATGTGGAGAAAGGGAACTCTCCTACATTGTTGGTGGGACTGTAAATTGGCACAGCCATTATGGAAGACAGTATGGAGGTTCCTCAGACATCTGCAGGTAGAACTGCCATATGATCCAGCAATTCCACTGCTGGGTATATGCCCAAGGGAATGGAAATCATCATGTCAAAGGGATTCCTGCACTCCCATGTTTACTGCAGCTCTATTTACAACAGCCAAGAGTTGGAACCAACCTAAATGCCCATCATTGGACAAGTGGGCAAGGAAGATGTGGTATATATACTCAGTGGAATATTACTGTGCCATAAAAAAGAATGAAATCCTGCTGTTTACAGCAACATGGATGAACTTGGAGAAAATTATGTTAAGTGAAAGAAGCCAGGCACCGAAAGAGAAATACCACATGTCCTCACTCTTAAGTGGGAGTTAAAATGAAGAAAGAAAGAAAGAATCACAATAATACACTGAACTTAAAAAAAAAAAAAAAACAGAATTGCGATTAATAGAGGTGAGAAAGGGGGAGAGAAAGGGAGGTTACAAGAAATTAGATAAGGGTCACAAAGATTGATTACGTTTTGTAAACATGAGTATACTAATTATCCTGATTTGATCACCACATTTGGACACATGTATTGATATCCAACTCTGTATTCCACAAATAAAATCAATTATATTTCAATAAAAAAAACTATCAAAAAAAATTTTTTTAAATAAAAATAAACGAAGCAGGGAAAGAAAGAAAAAAAGAGAAAAACTGCAGAACAAAAATATAAAAGATCACATTAACATATTAAAGGACACTGAAGTCGAAATTCCATAAAGTGGAAAACTGACATAACCTGGAAATGTTCATCTCATGATTAGTAAATAGCAATAAATACTTTTCTTAGAGACTGAATATCATGCTAAGAAAAACTTTCAAAACTTAGTCATTTGAGATTAAGAAACAGCAGTCTCCCACTGCAAGCTATACACATTCTTTAAAATGTATATGTAATCCAAAACTTTTTAAGTTAATTCATCTTCCCCTTTACTTTCAAAGCAACTCCACAGATGTGGTATCACTGAACAAATCTGGCCTTCATATATAAAAAGTCACGCTTAAAAAGCAAACCATTCATCTGAGGAAGCATTCTGCAATCATCATCGCAGCCGGGAGTACATCTGCTCCTCACACTCACATGTCCCCACACGCTTATGTAGGACACGTATCTGCTCTTGCTTCTTCAGGTGTGCTCATGGCTGTGGGAAAAGAGTGGTCTGAACAAGCAGGCTAGCTGTGCCAAGGTGCTAAGTGGTTTGCACCAACTAACCAAGTAACCAGGGACAAAAGACAGCCTTGGTTGATTGATTTTTCAAATGCAGAGCTGCAAAGAGCTCTCAAGACGGCCCAGGTAGACAGCAATACAAGGGCTTAATGTTATTGCCACTGTTAAATTTAACCGATTGAAGTCTGGGCTGCCGGGCGTATGAACTGCAGAGGTGCGTGAGTTCTGGCAGCAAAGAATCCACTCTTCTTCTGTCTGGTCTCATCTTCAACAAATTGAAAATGCCAAAATGACAGACCTCAGCAGAGTGCATTTCTAGTGATGACATCATTTAAAACTACAGCAATGACAAGTGAAAATCTGAATTCGATGCCTTTAATTCTCTCTGTCTTCCCAATTCTAGGTACTCTGCATATGGAGTTGGAATGGTTCTTCTTTGGAGCAAAAATGCAGTCATTCCTCAGTATCCATGGGGGATTAGTTCTAAGAATTCCCACAGATACCAAAATCCACAGCTGCTCTAGTCCCTGATAAAGATTGCATAGTATTTGCGTATAACCTATGCACAGCCTCCTGTATACTTTAAATCATCTCTAAATTACTTATAATAACTAACACAATGTAAATGCTATGTAAATACTTGTTATGCTGTACTGTTTAGGGATAATGACAAGGAAAAAAAAGTCTGTACATTTTTGGTACAGATGCAATTTTTTTGTTTCGAATATTTTCAATCTGCGGTTGATTGAATCCATGGATGTGGAACCCACAGATAAAGACAGCTGACTGTACAAATAAAGTTCTTTATATTTCTTAATAGAAAGTCAACTCATTTCTACCAACTTCACCAAACACCTGTGATGTGAGATTGACCTGTGAATTACTCAAGCAGTATGGGAAAGACTATTTGTGAAGGTATTCAGGAAATACAGTAACTACACATGGGTTTGGTAAAATTGTACCTCAATCTAGACAGTACGTTCATTTTCTTCTTTAATTCTGTTTCCGTCAAAAAAGAAAAAAAAGGCTATCTACCAAGTCCAACAAGGACAATGAAGAACTTTTGAGTGTTCTTGAAAACTGTTCTTTGAAATTTGTGAGGGCCACAGTATCAGTTAAACATTCGTATAAGGCAGTCAGTGAAGCTTTTCACCTGCTTCCTGCCAGTGAAAAGGCTGGGGTCAGGGCCAGAGGGGTTTTGTAATCTGAGCAATCTCAGTCCTGTGCAAGTCCAGCTGGCATCTCTTTTGTTAATATGGTTCCATTAAAAACTTTGTGGGGGATACAATTCTAGCCACGAAGGAGAAGGAACCAAATTTAACTACTAAAACAAAATAAAGTACAAGGGTACTTCAAAACGTTTGTGGAAAAAACAATTGAAAGAAAGTTCAGAAAAGTGAACTTTCTGAAGTACCCTTATATTTTAAAGAATGGTTTTCAAAATAGTGGACACAGCAACTAACAGCTCTGGTTCCAGTGAGAAGGGAGGTGAGCCAACAGCCCAGGGCACAGCCTGCAGAGACCACGCCACACCACGGTGGTCTCACCAAGCTGAGGAGACAGGAACCAGAGTTCAGAAAGAACAAAACACCTAGAATCTGCAGGGCAGAACACCAGAGAAGATGGGCTTGCTCAGGAAGAGCTCCAGGCATCTGCAGAAGGGTCTGTGTGAGTCTCTGCCCAACTACCGAGCTACTGCTCAAGAAAGAACTACCTGAGGTCAAGGAAAGACCCCAAGAAAGCAGCAGGCCAAATCATTCCTGAGTACAGACAAAGCTGGTTTGTGTTCTTGCCGGCCAGTATGGAAAGTCCTCATGATACAACATTCATCAGATAAAAATCTCAAAGCTGCCTTATTTCATGCATAGTATATATTTCATACACACACACACCAATAAAATAAAGGCACTGCCTTAGCAGTAGGGCTAAATTATCCCTGGACTAAAATCTGTTCTGGACCCACCATAACAAAACTTAAAAGCAAGACTCAAAGGGATCCAAATGATTTCAAATAACTTTCCTGCACCAGAACAAAGTCCAAAACTCTTTTTTAATATACAAAATAATTTATATATATATATAAATCAAAACATAGTTGATTGTACATGTCTGTGGGGTACGGAGTTGAATATCAATACCTGTGTGTAATATATGATGCTCAAATCAGGATAATTTATATATACAACATGATACAATGTAAACATTTTCATGGCCCTTTACCAATTCCTGCCTTACTCTTCTCTGCCTGCCCCTTTCCCACCTCTGGTAACCTCAATTCTGTTCTCTCCTTTTGAAAGTTCAACATATTACTGTGATTACTGTATCTCTTTTTTCATTTATTTGTTCATTTTTAGCTCCCACTTATGAATGAGGACACGCAGTATTCTCTTTCTGTGCCTGGCTTATTTCACGTAACATACCTTTCGCCAATTTCATCCACGTTGCTGAAAATGGCAGAATTTCATTCTTTGTTATGGCACAGTAGTATTCTATTGTGCGTATATACCACATTTTCCTTAACCAATCGTCCACTGATGGACATTTAGATTGGTTCCAACTCTTGGCTACTGTAAGTAGAGCTGCAGTAAACATGGGAGTGCAAATGTCCCTTCAATGTGTTGATTTCCATTCCTTTGGGTATATACCTAGCAGTGGAATTGCTGGATTGTATGGAAGTTCTATCTGTAGTTGTTTTTCTCAAACAACTATATTTTCTATAATGTAGTTGTTACCATTTTCCATAATGGCTGCACTAATTTACAGTCCCACCAACAGTGTAGGAGAGTTCCCGTTTCTCCACATCCTCGCCAGCATTTGCTATTATCTGTCTTTTTGATAGCAGCCAGTGTAACTGGGGTGAGATGATATCTTAATGTGGTTTTGATTTGCATTTCCCTGATGAAGAGTGATGTTGAGCATTTTTTCCTGTGTCTGTTGGCTATTTGCATATCTTCAAGAAATACCTATTCAGCTCCTTTGCCCGTTTTTTAATGAGGTCATTTGTTTTTTTTGTTTGTTTGTTCATTTGCTGTTAAGTTGTTCAAGGTCCTTGTATATTCTGGATATGAATCCTTTGTCAGATGCAGAACTTGCAAATATTTTCTCCCACTCTGTAGGTTGTCTTTTTGCTGTTGTTTCTTTTGCTGTACAGAAGCCTTTCAGTTTGAAATAATTCCATTTGTTTATTTTTCTTTTGTTTCCTGTGCTTTTGGGGTCACATTCATAAAGTCGTTGCCCAGTCCTATATCCTGAAGTGTTTCCCGTATGTTTTGTAGGATTTTTATATTTAAGTATCCCATTTTGAGTTGATTTTGGTATATGGTAAGAGGTACAGGTCTAGTTTCATTCTTCTACATATGGATATTCAGTTCTCCCAGCACCACTTGCTGAAAAGGGAGTCTTCCCCAATGTATATTCTTGGTTACTTACTCAAAGATCAGTTGGTTGTAAGCGTGTGGGTTAATTTCTGGATTCTCTCTTCTGTTCCATTAGTCCAAGTGTCTGTTTTTACACCAGTACCATGCTGTTTTGGTTACTATAACTTTATAGTAAAATTTGAAGTCAGAGAGTGTTATGCCTCCAGTTTTGAAAATACAACATAATTTAGCACTCAACAACAAAGTTTTCAATATCCAGGATCTAATAAAAAGCTGACACACACACACACACACACACACACACACACACACACATACAAGCAGGGAAATATAATCCATAACCATGAGAAAAATCACTCAACAGAAGCAAACCCAGAAAAGGCAGAGATGATTAAACAAGGAGTCTGGGATGTAAAATAGCTATTATAAATATGTTCCATATGTTCAAGAAGATAAAGGAAAACATGCACATGATGAGCGAAAGAGAAGATATACAAAAGATCCAAGTGGAAATTATAGAGATGTAAAATACAGTATCTAAAGCAAAAAATATGGGGCTGAGTCCGTGGCGCACTCGGGAGAGTGCGGCGCTGGGAGCGCAGCAGCGCTCCCGCCACAGGTTCGGATCCTATATAGGGATGACCGGTGCGCTCACTGCGCTCACTGGCTGAGCGCGGTGTGGCCAGTCTCAAAAAGGACAAAAAAAAAATAAAAAATAAAAAAATAAAGTAAAAAATATGTCTAACAGATTAGATACTGTAGAGGGAAGGAAAGAACAAGTGACAATGAAGAAACAACATTTTTGAAACTAGCTAGGCACAGAAAGGAAAAAAGACTGGAGAAAATGAGCAGAGCATCAGTGAGATGTGGGAAACCATCAAGCACTCTAACACACATTCCTTCGGGGCCCCAGAAAAAGAAATGGTATGCAGAAAAATATTTGAACTAATATTAACTGATATTTCACTGGTGAAAAACCTATATTCACTGATGCAAGAAGCTCAATGAAACCCAAGCAGAAAAAAACAAAAAGAAAACTATACCAAGGTAAATAATCAAACTGCTGAAAACAAGTGACAAAGAGGAAACCTTAAAAGTGGCCAGAGGGGGAAAAAAGACAGTTTACATATAAAGGAACAAATCTAAGAATGACAGCAAACTGATCATCAGAAACTATGCAAATCAGGACACAATGGAACATCTTTAAAGCATAAGAAGGAAAAAAAAAAGGTCACCCTAGAATTCTATAAGCAATGAATTATTTCTTTGAGAATGCAGGTGGAAAAAAGGGTTTCAAAGAAAAGAAAAAACAAAAACAAGAGCAAGACAATTCATACACTAGCAGACCTGCACTCAAGAAATGTTAGTGCAAGTTCTTCAGGTTAAAAAAAAAAAAAGGTACCAGATGGAAATGTAGGATTTCTGAGGATCTCTGCAAAGGAATGAAGAGCTCAAGAAATGGTAAATATGAAAATGAATATAAATGCTGGAGGGTTTTTTTCTATTTTTAATCTGCTTAAAAGATAACTGACTGCCTAAAGCAAAAATAATAATATTTTAGGATTTATTACATACATAGCAATAAAACAAATATAACAAAAAATGCAATGAGAGAAAGTGAAATACACTGTTGTATGGTTCTTGCGCTGCACATCAAGTTGTGTTATGTTACGTGAATGCAGACTATGATAAGCTAAGTATGTACATAACACATCCTAGAGCAATCACTAAAACAGAGAGAGGAGAGACAGCTAATAAGCTAATAGTGTAGAGAAAAAGTTAAATTGTAATCATTAAAAAATATATTCAAATAATAAAAAAAGGGGAGCAGGGAAAAGAGAAGAAGAGTAAAAGAACAACTGGTAAGAACAGAAAACAAGTAGCAAGATGTGTACTTAGACCAATCACAATAATTACATTGAATGTAAATTACCTAAATAGTCCAATTTTGAAAAGACATTGTCAAATTAGATTTTTAAAAGCAAGAGATATAACTGTCTGTTGTCTGTAAGAAATACATGTTAAATGACAAAAACAGATTACATATAAAAGGATGGAAAAACATTTACCACAGAACCACTAATCAAAAGAAAGCTGGAGTGGTTACCCTGATATCAAACAAGTAATTTCAAAATGAGGAATATTACCAAGGTTAAGGAAGGCCACTTAATAAGGGCTGAGGGGTTAATGCACCAAGAAAATATGAGAGTTCTAAATGCATGCACCTAATAAAAGAGGTTAAACTAGATGAAGAAAGAACCAATATAACTGAAAGGGGAAATAGACAAATCTCCAGTTATAGCTGGAGATTCTGATACTCCTAATAATTTATACAACAGGGAATCAGAAAGTCAGTAACGACGTAGCAGACTTGAACAACACTGTCAACAAACCTGATCCAACTGATAAAGAACACTCCATCCAAGAATCACAGAATATACATTGTTTTAAAATGTACACAAACATTCACCAAGAGATCATATTGTGTGGGTCACAAAATAGCTCTCAACAAATTTAAAAGCATTGAAACCATAAAAAGTATGTCCTCTGACCACAGGATAATTCAATGAGAGATCAGTAGCAGAAACGAGTTGGGAAAGTCCTGAAATATTTGGAAAAATAAAATGATACACCTCTAAATAACCCGTGCATGAATGAAGAAATCATAAGGGAAACTGGAAATATAATGCACTGAAAGAAAATGAACACACTTTATATCAATCTGTGGAATGCAGCTGAGGCTGTCCTCAACAGTAAATGTTTATATGAAGAAAGAAGAAAGGACAACTTAATGATCCAAGCTCTATCTTAAGAAACTACAAAAAAGAAAGCAAGCTAAACCCCAAGCAAGCATAAAGAAAGGAATAATAAAGAACAGAAATCAATAAAATAGAAAAACAAAAGGAAGAAAAATCAATTTTAAAAGTTGATTCTCTAAAAAGATAACCGATAAACTTCTAACCAGACCAATTAGAAAAAAAAGAGAATGCAAATCACAAATATCAGGAATAAAAACAAAGACATGACTGAAAATCCTACAGATGTTAAATGGATAATAAAGTAATATTAAAATAACTTTAGGCCAATAAATTCAACAACTTGGATGAGATAGTTCAAATTCCTGGAAAAACACAAAATCCCAAAAAGTCACTCAAGAAGAAATAAATGAACGGCCTTAAAGGTGAGCACTTCGAAAAGTTCATGGAAAGATTTGTGTTATCTTTCAATTCTATTTTCCCACCAACTTTTGAAGTACCCCTGTATCTACTTAAAAAACTGAATTTGTAGCTAATATCCTTCTCATAAAGAAAACTCCCAACCCAAGTGGCTTCACTGGTAAATCCTATTAAACATTTAAAGAAGAAACAAGCTAACAGTATACAAACTAATCCAAAGCATAGAAGAGCCCTCATTTTATGAGTCCAGAATTGCCCTAGTAACATAGCAGAAAGACACTTCAATAAAAGAAAGCTGCAGATAAATATCCCTCTTGAACACAGACACATAAATGCTCAAAAATATTAACAAATTGAATCCAGCAATACATTAAAATAATAATATGTCAAACCCAAGTGGGAGTTAACCAGATATTCGAAATTGGTTTAATACATCAAAATCAATCAGTGTAATTCACCATATTAACAGCATGTAATTCACCATATTAACAGCATAAAACGTTCTCAATCTGATAAGCAGCAACTACAAAAATCTATAGCTAACAACACACTTAGCGGTGGAATACAGATGACACAAAAGCAATGGTGAGGAAAACTGGGGACACCCCAGCAAGAGCCACATAGTGCACCAAGCTAGAGAGAAAGTCATCCTACCCTTCCTCCGCACACTGATGGTTAAGAGAAAAAAGCCAGGTTCACGTAAAAATGTCCCGATGAAGCAATCAAACTCTTGGACTTTACGAAGTCTTGACCCTTTTTGATATTCTGTGACAGAACGGGAAGTACACGTGCCACGAGGCTCTCCAGCTGCAAACCCACCGAGAATGGGGGCCGTCTCCAGGACAGTGCTGTGTGAGAGCTGGACAGTTGAGGCCAATTAGTCAATCTTTTCTTAGAGCAAAAACTTTACTTGTATGGACTCACAAACTATGGTTATCCATACTTGCATGTCTGGCAGACATTTTCTCAAAAATGAACAAAGTGAGCCCATCACGGTAACCACAATTGGCTGTACTGGCTGCCAATGATAAAATGAGAACTTCCTAGTGGTGATTAAAACCCTGTAAAACCATCACAGCTTCCCAATACTAAAGACCTAAAGAGAAAGGTGGTGATATTAAGAAATATGTGTAACATGGTATTATGAAATGGGCCAGTATTCGGAAGACGTGTGTAACTCAATGAAGGAATATTTTCCATAGGACTGATGAATGATAGCATCATTCATGGTGCAAGAGAAACCAATGGATTTTAATGTGATGGAGTAGAAAAGTTCACTGAGGAGGTCTCAGATTCCACACTGCAATCAATGAACCGTCAAGAAACTACCATTTGCGGAGTTCTGATTTACGGTCAAAGAAAAAAAAAATCCACAATTACCTGAAAAAGCTATTAAAATGCTGCTCCCTTTTCCAAATACTTACCTGAGTGAGATCAGATTCTTCTGATATGTTTCAACCAAAACAACATATCATGACAGATTCAGGCAGAAGGAGACATGAAAATCTAGCTGTCTTCTACAAATCCAGACATTAAAAAGATTTGAAGAAAAATGTAAACCAGTAACATTCCTTACTAATTATGTTTTTATAAAAAATATGGCCACTTTTCATAAAAGTGTTATTTATACAAAAATCTAATAGGTTCATTATTGTTTGAATGAATTAATATTTATACATTTCTCAATATTAATTTCTAATATGGTAAATGTTAATACATAAATCTCATAAGCTCTTTGGGATCCCCAATAAGTTTTAAGAGTTCATAAGGGCTCTAAGACCAGACAGTGTGAGGACCACTGGCATAGAGGGAACAGTCCTGGGACTTCACCCTACCCTGGCCCCAACCACTCTACCCTCCACAACCGCAGCGGACCTGTAGGGAGCAAATCCCCCCATCTGCAAACATGAAGAACAGAGGAACGTACCTGGATCCTCCTCCCAGCAAGGAAAGTGACGGTCCTTGTCTGCCATCATTAGAAAACAGCCAGTCTCCCATTTTTTCAAATGCTTTCCACTACCTCCACCTCTACTACCACCACCTGTACAAACTTTTTCACAAAAATTTGATTAAATCTCTCTAGGAGACACCCTGATAAAGCTCCACCAGAGAACTCATCATTGTTTCAGCTTAAAGTTGGAAAAAAAAAAAAGAATAGCTTGGCATAGAAGTCAGTAGATGAACACAATTCCATATGAAAACATTTAACATACATTAAATTTTTGGTCAAGATGAAAGACAAAAAAAAAAAAAAAATCAAGCAATCTATTCTAATTGGGTTCCCATGGTAACAGTACAATTGGGTTTTTTAATATAACATCCCAAAGGCCCAATGCACGCTTGTAAAATACACTTCCAGCAGCCTGAATTGTTTTTACATTACAGCACTCCCAGGAAGATCAATTACTATACACCCCCACCCTAACTATTAGTGGCAGGAGATGTTAACAATATTTGCCATATTACCATAAGTCATGTAAGGAATAGTACATATCACAATAATTATATAAAACTGATCATACACTTCAGATTCTTCAAACATGTTCTGGATAATAAACTGATAGGACTGTTATCACAGAACTGTGTTTATGAAATGTAAGAAATCAAACCCAACTACACACCAAACCATTATGCTTCTCATTGATTTCAAGGATAAACAGAACCAATCAATAATTACATTATAAGATGGCCCTCAAGGTTAATCATATTCTTAGAGACTCTCACTATGGAATTAAACAAACATAGCTGTGCTAATAAATAAATAAATAAAAGATAACTGAGCAGAATTCAAATCCACACTTTAAATATTAACAGCACAGGATAAAGCACAGCACAAGCCCTAACCCAGGACTCTGGCTTCACCTGCACTGACTGCAGTAGTCTCTGCCTGCCACAGCTGGGCCCACAAAGCAGGACTCTAGGGGCACAGTGCTGGCCTACACAGAGGGCCAGGGAGCCACAGCCGGTGCGCGGAAACGGCAAGACCCATCAGGAAAAAGCTTACAGTTTGAGTTTTGTTTGCAACGATCCTAAAATCCCACTGGATATGATACCTTTTGCAGATCTACAACCCACAGCATGAATTGGAGAGTTGGGTGTAAGTACGTTTAACAACCTCCTACCTTTTTTATGTCCCCCCATCAACAGCCATAGATATAAAACAGGCCAATTTGGTGGAGATGGGGGCCAACAGCCTTTCAGTAAGAAATGTCTTGCAAGGTCCCCAACTCAACAGAGATCTCCAAATATCCTCAGTGCTGTATCTTAGCCCCAAAAGTGCATACTGTATGGTTCTGAGAATTCTAGCTATTGTTCAACAGGATGACTAAATGCTGCTCCTTGGTCCAGGCAGGGTAAGGGTTTACATCATCCAATCTAGATTTAAAAAAAAAGCAACCCCCCAAAAATCCCAACCAACCTGCCCAGACTGGCTCCCTGTCCTCTCCTTGAGCTAAAGAAACCTGGTCAGCCAGCACTTGAGCCCAGTCTCTCCACCCCACCGCTCCTGCCCAACAGGGCTGGGTGCCTCTGCAGCTTACCACAGCATGTCACCCCCGGCCTTCTGACAGTCCACCAGCTGGCCCTCTGGGGACTCCTGCCTTGCCTGCTACATCTCATTTCTGCAACCACTGGGGTTCCTCATCACAAGAGTTGGGTTTCTATTTGTCCTGTTTCATTCCTACACATGCTCATACCTTTTGGGAGGCCAAGAGCTAAACCCAACAACGGAGACTTTTAAGCACTGTCTGATTACAAAGTTATCCTCATCTCAAAATCCCAACTCCCCACACAAACCTCTAACAAGTTCTGTGCCTCTGAATTAAATTTAGTCTGCATTTGTCCTGTACATTGGTCTGCTCAGGCTGTCACAGCAAAATACCAGACTGGGAGGCTTAAACGACAGACGATTATTTTCTCACAGTTCTAGAGGCTGGAAAGCCTGAGATCAAGTCTCAGGCTGACTTGGTTTCAGGTGAGGCCACTTCTCTTGGCTTGCAGACAGCGCCTCCTTGCTGCATTCCCACATGGCCTCAGAAGGTGGACTATGGTGGCTTTATAAATCTCTCTCCCTCTTCTTATAAAACCACCAATCCTATCAGATTAGGACCCCACTCCTATGACCTCATTTAACCTTAATTACTTCCTAAAGGCTCTATCTCTAAATACAGCCACTTTGGGGGTCAGGACTCCAACTGAATGAATCCAAATGAATCTGGGGAACAGAGTTCACACAGCATCCTGTGTTTGGCACACTTTGCAGGGCCTCCCCTCAAGTAGAGGCTACATACCAGGCCTTGGAGAGCTTCTAATCTAGAATTCCAGCATGAAGAGAAGAACACAATACAAGTAAAACAGAAAACAGTATAAGATGTGATGGACCCCAAGGGGAGGGAGAGATTACGGGGTCAAGTGGCTTCTGGAAGAAATGAGAAACGGGAAGGATATATAGAGAGAGGGGAGCAGAGCAGGGTGTGTCTGAGTTTGGGTTGGGGTCAGAAGAGGTTCACCCAGGTGAGAGCAGACTGGAAAGAGGGGGACATGGGGCCTCTGACCTATTCAATCCAGGGGCAAAGCACGGCCGTGCGGGCTCTAGACAAAGGGCCCATTCGGATGCAGTGTGGCTCTGCACAAGTGACCAGATGAGCCTCATGGTCTTGCTCCACCTGGCGCATGGACGGGAGGGTTATCTATACCACACCTTAAACAGAAGGAGGGCGTGACAGTAAGTGGCCTTCTCTTCCTGTTTCTGCGCCAAGTGCTGAGCTCAAAACCACTTAGGTCCTCTCTAAGCGACTTCCTGTACCGGGCAGTTGGGCTCCTGCATGCAGTCTGGGGTGGGGTCAGGCATTTCCAAAAGCTTTTCTTCATCGGTGGTGGGAGGATATGAAACGAGAACATTCTCACCATCGACCTCCGGAGCCCACCTGACAGCTCTAAGCTCTCCATCTTGAGAGCCCGAACAAACCAGAGGGTAGAGTTAATTCTTCCAACACCCAACAACCTAAACGGATCAGGAACAAGCGCCGCCATAAACCAGGTTTTCCAGAAGAAATTGGGACTTTCCTCATGAATGCCTGCACACAGCCGAAGCCCACCACACAGCTGCTTCCCACGTTAAAGCAACTTAAAACACCCTTTTCCGGCTAATACTGAAGAATATTTAACTAATCTATCCAAGAACCCATCCTGTTTTAATTGCCATGATCCTCAATGGCTAGGAAGAAAAGCACGGCAGGCCCAAAGAAGGGAAGTCTTATGAGCAAGAAATCTCCATGTGGAGAGGAGAAAAATTACTGAGGAAATGAGAACCACAACCTTTGGAGGTTTTTCAGGAAGTGACAAATAGTCCAGGGAACAGAACAAGGGCAGTAATACTTATGTCAGTCTAAAGGAAAATAGCAGGGGCTCGGGAAACACTCTAATTACACTCATGGCAAAAATGAACACATTTTTTAAAAAGCTAGCAGGAAGTCTTTAAAGCCCATGATTTTGTAGAAAAAGACAAAGAAAATTAAACTACTGATTCAGACCCGAGGCCCAAGTGGACTCTAGACAGTGACAGATGACGGCAATGATGTTGAGGAGGACCCTGCCATGAGTGCGCCGGGGTGACCAACCATCCCAGTTTTCCCTGGATGTTCCCATTTGAGCACTGAAAGTCCTGCCTCCCAGCAATCCCCAGGAGGGACAGAACGCAGCCCTCCCCAAAAGCCTCTCCTCTGGCTGGACATGACACACCCACAGTGGTGGTCATCATGGTCAAGAAGGTCAATAACACTGACCTTCAAGAATGTGAGAGCTTGATTTTGGAGCCTGCACATTCATTCTAGGTTACAACTCTTGCAGCAAACGTCACAACCAGCATCATGGGAGTAGCCTCACCCGGCCTGCCAACTTTGACCCCAAGGGAAGCGGACTCCAGGGCGTGGCTTGGACACGGTGGGCACAGAGGCAGCACAGGAGCGTGGGGATCAGCAAGCACGCAGCACGCCTGCTACCCACCTGCACAATAAAGAACAGCACACATGGGCTTTCCTTGGGACAGCTACCTAAATTCAGTAACTTTTGGAAATACATCGTTTCTTTTCTTTGCCCATTATTCTAAGAACTTGTCTTGAGTACTAAAAGCCTTGCTAATAAGAGCAGCTGCACACACTGAGCATGACTCCAATCATGCCCGTGCTAAGGACGTTACGCACGTTCTCATTTGATTCCCTGTCACCCAGCTTGTGCATGGCCTGTCACTGCTGGCATTATTTTAACTAGATGACAATTTCAGGACACCGAGACTCTGATGCTCCATTTCTAAAGAATTTCACTGAGCTCTGGCTTTAGCCACTACTAGAGGAAGTTGAGGCCTGCAGTGTTCAGTGCCTCGACACCCCCCACTTTGACCCTGCCATGTCTTCCATCTGTCCTTCCAACACACCAGCTTGTGACCACCACAAGCCCCGTAGCTGCTGTTCCGCCCCAGGAACCTCTTCTCCAGATCTTCATGTGGCTGCCATCTCTCACTGTCCACATCTCTACCCAAAAGTCACTCTCGGAGGGGCCTCCATCAACATCTTCAACCATTTATCACCCCCGACCCCACACCAACAAAGGCCAAACCCTCTATCTCATCTGTCACCTTCACAGCCTCACCAGCACCTACAACAAAGATCTGTGTGTGACAGGCCCAATCGCGAGGGGAGCCCCTTGAAGACAAGGCCACTAGAAGCCCCAGGCCCAGATGGAAGCCCAACCCTGTGGCCCTGGGTGAACACCTGCTGCCCCTCTCGGCACTACAGGGGCCCACAGTGACACACTCAGGCACACCGGCCAGCTAAAACATTTCCTGGTGTTCATCTAAGGAAACTAAGTGCACACTGTACTTTCAATTTGCATTCCGATGTGACTGTACACCTAAAACTTGACGGTTTGATTTTAAAGATCCTACTACTACCTGCAGCAAAGTACAGGTTACCCCCCGCGGAGAGCAGGCTGGGCTGGGGAGCGGCTGCTAATGAGCCTCCTTCCCCCTGCTGACAAGTCTGCTTGAATGAGCAGTTAAAATAAGGCAATCTCTCCGCTTCAGAACCCAAATGCCAGGCAAGGCAGAAGGGGTTTATTTACCCTTCCAAAGCCAGATATTTTTCTCTGAACTCCCTGAGGATGAGCTTTTTGTAAATTCACATAAAAAGCACATCCACCAAACGTTTTCTTCTTTCTGAATAAGAAAAATGATTCTAAACTTAGTCATCTTTCATAACTACATTCTCCCTCTCACCTGCACAACACTCAAGCAGAAAGCCCACAGGGCTCACCCCAACCACATCCCACAGAACCGTCTCCTCACGGCCAGGCCTACCACCCCAACCCTCCTCTTCTCCCCCACCCAGCCCACACATCAGCTACACAACCTTCTATCCTTGTACTGGAAGCGTCCCCCACTCACAAAGCTCCAAGGCACCTCAGGCTCGGAGAGAAAAGCCCCCACTTAGCACAGCCGGCCGCCCAACTGTTCCAGACCTCCTTTCCAACCCCCACACATGCTACACCCTACCCAAACTGAATACTGACAGGTCCCCAAATGCACCCTGGAGTCCATGTCCCATTGCTCTGCCCAGAATACCCCGCTGCTTGGACCACTTGGGCAAACCTGACAAGATGCCCCGCAAATGTTTCAATGGGAATCAGGCTGGGTCCCTGGCTGGCCGGCAGGGACATGCTAAGGCACATGGGTAAATCTTGGGATGTGACAAGCACTCTGGATGCTCCCCTTCCTCCCTCGGATCCCACGGCACTGGTGCCCCCACTCTCAGATGGGGTGGAGTGCGCATGAACAACCAAGGGCACAGTACATGCAGGGACGGTTTCACCCTGACCAAGTCCTCACCACGTTCAGCCCCCGCTACCGCTCTTTGTGTACTTCAGTGGGGTCCTGAGCACCTTCCAGCAGGGACAGACTTGGGTGCATTGCTCACCCACAATGCTAAGGACAATGCTGGGTTACACTGGTGTTCAGAAAACCTTAACTCGACACGCAGGTATGTATTCATTTATGCCGCATCTTTCCCCGAGAAGGACTTCCAACAGCTTCTCAGCCACACCGTTGTGAAGGTAGCACAGCACAGTGGCCAAAAGCCTGCAATTGCTTATTAAATAAATCTGGGCTGAAAACAAGACCTACCAGTATCCTTTGTGCCCTGTGCGAGTCACTCAAACTCTCCGAGACCCAGTTTCTTCATAAGCAAAACAAAGACATTAGCAGTGTCTATACCTCATCAGGTGTGCATAAAGAATTAATAAGCCCGTCTACGTAAAGCAACAAGCACATATGCCTTTAATAACCCTCCCAGGGCAACACACAGACACACACACAGACACACACACAGACACACACACACACACACACACACACACACTTTGCAGGTTTCTGATTTTTGACAAAGCTTACCCACTGGACCCACATTACCCCTGGGCAGTGTGGTATGAGCAGTCACACATGGGAAAATGCTGTCATATGCTGGTGTCACTGCTGGTTCCTGGCCAATGCCATTGTGTCAGATCCTATGTCTGGTCCTTTGGGAAGTTCTTTCAATTTAACAGACTATTAATGTCAGGCTTCCCAGAGACAGAGACTTGGGCTGTCGGCAACTGGCAAACGCCAGGAGGAACACACACTGAGTCCACCTGCCCACTCGAGGCCAGTGAGGCACAGCCTGCCATCGGAGGGGCCCACCTGGACACTCACAATGCTGTCACCCAAGAGGGCAGCATCATGAGGCCAGGCACTCAGCAGCTCTCAGTAATGTCTACTGTAAAAAATAAAATAAAATAGAAACAGGGGGCAGAGCAAACAACCTCCTACAGACAAAAGGAACTTCAGAAACCTAACAAATCAGCTCAGAGCTTCGTGAGGCTCAAGACCAAACAGAGGTCTGTGACCGCGTGGAATCTCAGACACTCTGAAGTGGAGCACAGGGCCGAGAGACCCTGTCTCTGATCCTCCCTCGACTCCGAGACAACAAACACCAACTGATACCATACTGGGGCCACCCGTGCCCCGGGTGCACCCGTCAATGTGGCAGCCCTATGAACGTGTACTGTCGGCAGCCCTACTTTGGAGAAACCCAGCCTTAGGAGGGTGAGTGACATTACTCAGGCCACAGAACAGTAACCAGTGGAGCCAGGTCCAGACTGAAGTGCGCTTGTTCTGAGGCTGTGCTCTTAACCCCCTAAAAAACAAGGATGACTGACTGGAGGGAAGCAGGGATTCTGACTGGTTCCCTACCCTCTCAAGTTTCACCTTTCTATGAGACTCTAGTTCCAAATTAAGATTTCTATCCATGTAGTGCTTTTTACTTTACAAAATAATCATTTATTATTCCATGTGCTTATGCTTACCCAGGTAGAAAAAATAAGTGTGACCATCTCCATCCGGTAGACGAGGAGGTGCCTGGGGTCAGGGTTAAAAGTTGTTCAATGTCACTCAGCTAGTAAATGGCATAGTCAGAACCACTCCCATGGTTCTCCCCACACACAACTCACACTTCTACATACAAACTCAATTCAGTCCCACAAAGGTGCATTCAGTGAACCCTCACCTGAGACCATGAAAACGCTTCCACCCAGAGGGGGAGAAACTAAACACAACCCACTCAACAGGAAATAGAGGAGTGAAATATAGTACGGCTGTCCATGCTTCACATGTTTGTAAAACTAATGCCAAAGTTTTGGTAATATCTGCATCTTTTGTCATAACCACAAAACCAAAAATTGTATTGCTATGATAACACGTTGGGTTTGCATTTTGAAGAAATTCACATTTCTCTAAGGAGTTACAAAACCATACACAGATACATATGCACAGGCAACTCAGAACAGTGCTGGCTGTGAACAGATCCATCTGGAAGGGGAACTCTGGAGCCTTTCTGGTCTGGAGAGCACTAGTTCCCAACCAATCCTAAGGACTGCCCTAGAGGTGCTCAAACACTGGGGTCCACCAGAATCCCAGCACCTTCAGTAATTCCGATACCAGCAGAGCTCAGACCACCTCTGAAGAAATGCTGCTCTTCTGTTGCTCATGAATATCCCACTCTATGGGGAGCATTCCAGGGGCTGTGACTCATCAGGCCTTACTAGAGCCACATGCCAGGGATGGCTCTTACTAACCACATCAGCAGGACAGTCAAACCTAAAGGTGACACTCCTGGCCCTTTACTGTAGTCCTTTGTATCGAGGACTAAGATGTAGCTGTTTGAAAACAAATGAGAAATAACTACGTTATTTATTACATTTCAACATTTAACGTCCCATCTTCTATTTGCCCTGAGATTCATTCACCCTCTTCACCCATCTCAGAACATTCAGTGCTAGAATTGCCCAATCTGTCAATAAGGTAAGAGTTTTCTAAACTACTATCCATATGACTCAATTTGTCAGTAAAAACTGCCACCAGAGCTGTGCTTGCAGAAAAATGTCCATAAATGCATTATGGCGACTGGCAGATCGATGTCTATAATAAAAACAAATAGATTTAACAAGTGCCTGCTTTTACGAGCCACGCCATTGGTGGACTCTGCATCCAGGGTTGCCCCCGGACTTCTGGGAACGGGCCTCAGAGCTGGGGTTGGAAACTTTGCTGACTTCACAAGTGTTACGGGTAGGAAATTATTCTAACAAGAAATTTTTAGAAGTAGTAGAGTGCACACACTAGGCATTTATTGCTCTCTCACAGTCCCTTTCAGGTTATGCACATACCCACACGACCACACAATGACAAATTTAACAACCCCAAAAATAAGTTTTTGTAGAATTTTTAACTGGCTTTACAACAGCTACATCACAGGCCAAATGAGTTCACTGCAGGTGGGGTAAGGGGGACACGAAGCCTCCTTGGAGACCTCCACTCCACTGCTACACCACCGATTTAATTGAAAATAATTTGTGGTGTTGTAAACAAGTTTCAACATTCAACACATGACCCAGGGTGTCACCACTGTGTCCGTGGTCCCTGGGGCAGCCTATTCAGTTATTTAGCTGCAGCAGCCGTCAGAAGGGTGGCTGCACGAGACCCCAAGCACTTGGGCAAGACAGTGTCTTCAACCCATTTACACGTGAGCCACAGCTGATACCCTCAAAGGTTACAAAAGACGATGAAAATGACTTATTCCTCTTCTTAGACCAATCATTATAATAGTTATATGAAGGAGGAAGTCACTCATTACATACCATACATTCATTATACGGATTTCCCCAAACTATGCAGCCCTCCTATATAAGCTCTGATGGAGTTTGGGTGTGTTGTCCCCTCCAAAACTCATGTGGAAATTTGATCTCCAATGTGGCAGTGTTGGAAACTGATTGAGTCATGGGGGCGGATCCCTCATGAATGGATTAATGCTCTCCCTGGGGGAGGGGGGATTAATGAGTGAGTTCTCGCTCTATTAGTTCCAGCGAGAGCTCATTGCTTAAAAAGACGCTGGCACCTTCTCTCTCTCTCTTGCTGCCTCTCGCCATGTGATCTGCTTGTACCTGATGGCTGCCTGCCACTTTCCGCCATGAGTAGAAGCAGCCTGAGGCCCATGCCAGATGCAGCTGTCCCAGAATTGTAAGCCAAATAAACCTCTTTCCTTTATAAATTACCCAGTCTCAGGTAATTCTGTTATAGCAACACAAAATGTACTAAAACAAGCTCTTTCATACTGTTAATTTTTTTTTTAAGTCAGAAGAAAACTATATTACTTCCACTGCCCAGCACAGATGCAGCTGTCACCCAGTGCCACAGAACACACATCACACAGTATTCAGTCCACAACACTGGGTCTCAAACTTTTTACCTATCTTTGCCCAAGATAGGCCCTTAGAGCTAAAGGGATGGGAAAACCCATGCTGTCTGCCGACAGAAACCATCTCCCCTTCCCAGATGAACCCTTTCACTTCCACATCAAACCAAGAATGGGGTGTTGGGCTGGCTGTTTACTACAGGTGTCTAAGAAAAGTCTGGAGAATCCACTCTCGTCCAATGGTAACGTTATGGTTTATATGTCTGATTTTCAAACCTTCTGGTTTTGTTTAAATAGTATTCTGCAATAAGACCCCGGTTGTTCCAGAAAGTAGCTCTATCAAAACATTCCTATCCCAGGAAACAGAGGGTCAGAGGGGACAGTGGCAGTAGCCCAATGAGCTCAGGACATGGGAGGCTCAATGTACATGCTTGGAATGACCAGAGACCCAGCGGGAAGTCAAAAACCACAAGGGAAGTGAATCTAGACAACAAACTTTACACTGGAGCAAGGGGGCTACGCAGGATCAGAGTGAAGTGTGCAAACAAATGAAGAATGTTAGCAGGCGACCCGAGGAAAAGGATTAAGAAAATGCCTCCATTTTCCTCTATCAAAGAGAATATACTGTAAACTGAAAAGGACATTAAGGCCAAAAAAAGGGAGAGTTAGAAGTCTTAGTGGTTTGAATCACTGGCTCCTAAATGTTTGTCCTCTGCAAAATAATAAAAATAAAAACGACTTAAGTTTATTTTATTAAAAAAATATGGAGTAAAATGTTTTGGTTTCCTGAGAAAGGAGAGAGGACTGGAGGGGAAAAGAACGCAGAGGGTCCCCAGGGAAGGTGATCTCCTCCTCGGCCTTCCCTTCCCCTCCTTCCCCGCGTGAAAGACAGACGAGCCCCTGTGCAGACACCTGAGACAGAACCGTGGGGCTGGAAGGAGTGAGTGGAAGACAAGGCCCAGGTGAGACTCAGCAGACAGGGAAGGAGACCCAGACAGAGGCTAAAGCTTCTGAGCAGCTGAAAACAATGAGATGTTAACCAATGTGTGCCTAGGGCTTTCTTTAAACCTTGCTAACAGGGAAGCCTTTTAAAGTAGTGCCTAACGTTAGTTAAATCCAGCTATTGCAGATTTTTTAATGAAAAGAATATTTACATAGAAAAGCATCCTAGTATAGCTCCTTACTTGAGACCTGGTTCCTCCTGCCCCAAAACTGTAACAGATGCCACCCTGACATTCAAATTCCAACTGGAGACGGCTAACCCAAGAAGAAATGAACACCTGACGGAGCAAGGCCAACTCTCCTTTGCTGCCTGCAGGCTCTGGTCCTGGCTAATGCCGGGAGCTGAGTTAACAGGATATTAACTACCAGCTGGGCTCTTGACATGGTTTCCTTCAATTTTTTTACTCCCCAACCCAGTGTGCTAAGCATTTTTCTAAAAATGTTTTTTTACTTCCCTGAGTGTCTTAGCCATTGAGATCCACGAAAATAACAAAACCATCTCCTAATTATCTGTTCAGAGATGGAGATGAAGAGGTTTTGACTTAACAGATCTCCAGGGGTTTATATTTTCGTTTATATTTAAATAACACGTCTAATTCTTAGCTCTTTCGGTTCAACAGGTGAACATTCTGCTACTAACAGCTGTGGGGACCCCCCTCTGGACACAGGCACTTCTCTATGTCTGATGATGGCCCAACCAAGCAAAAGTTGTCCCCAGATACGTAAAATCTGCCGACCAGGACTGAAAGCCAGGAAATGATGAACCCACCCAGTGAGGATACATAGTTTAAAACTACTCTACTGTACTATCACCGACTTGGGAATTACGGTGGCGAGTGTCAGTGGCTCTCAAGCTCCACTTGTTTTACTCTAAGTGTTTATGGACGCAGGGCCTAATGTGTACAAACACCAGCCCTGACAGCGAGGAGGATCCTGGTCCTCTTCCCGAGCTGTCCGTCTCAATGAATTAGGAAATATGGGATTCTGCACCAGGAAGGAGAATGCTAAGGGCGTGAAGGGCCAGAGCAGGGCCTTCTGGAAGCTTCCAGGAACAGACGGTGAAGCGACGGGCCCCTGGCGCTGGTGAGCAGTGAAGGGCATGAGGGAGGGCGCAGGGCCCGGGCACGGGTCTGGCAGAGCCGTCGACGGTGTCGGCCACCTGGAGGTGAGGCGGGGTGCCACGACCCCCAGTCCACGCCAGGTAACTGTCACCTCAGCGCAAGGTGGTCCTCGAATCCCAGGCCCATGGAAGGCCGGGCACACCTGGGTGGACCACCTGGAACACACGCGGGTCCCGTCCGGGTGGGTGGGGGTCAGGACGGCCCCCAGCCCCGACGGCGAGGGAAGGGGACCCGTTGGGGCCACTCGTGGCTGCGACTGTCTCACGGGCTCCAGAAGCCCGCTCTCCCCAGGTAGAGCCCCGCACTGTGCGCGGAGGGAGGCAGCCCAGACACTCACCAAGCTGCAAACGGTGCGGAGCACGGTGAGCTGCGAGCGCAGAGCCCCAAGGCACTCAGGTGGCGCTGGGCGCCCGCACGTCCGGGGAGCGCGGGGGCGGGGCCTGGGACGCGTGGGGGCGGGGCCTGAAACGCGGCCTGGGAGCGCGGGGCGGAGCTGGGGCGCGCTGGGCGGGGCGGGGACGGTAGGGAAGC